>NC_090063.1:6422417-6483957 GCF_038355195.1 Osmerus mordax | reverse complement strand
GGTGGTGGTGGTGGGGGTGTGGAGGGGGGAGGGGGGGGGGGGGGGGGTATAACGGGACGTGTCACTCATCTCTGCCAAGGGTACAGGAAGAACAAGGAACAAGGGTGCAGCTGAGGAGAGACAGCCAGCAGGGATCTCAACAGCTCTCTCTCACAGCATCCGGCAAAGGCTCCGTGTGAACCTAAACACTTCTGTTGCGTACCTGCACTACAATATGAATAGAAATGGAATAGAACTGAAGAACAGAAACACCCTCCTTGGAGGAGGATGTACAGGTATATGAACTGCTGTGAAGCTTTGCACAGGACACATGGTTTAAAAGTTCATATGCTGTGTAAATACTGTACATATGCTGTCTAAGGACATCCTGTTATACTAATGTGTGGGACATGTTTTGTATAAATACATTTGCTATACAAGTGCTTATGTGCATATTACACATAGGTAGATGGAGTTATATAAGTACAGACAGTGTGTGGAATAAGTAAACAAAAAAGATCATACATAGAAAAAGTTCATACGTCACAGTCCTGTCTGTTGATTGACCTACATGTTAACACACTCCATATGTACTTATCGAATATAATCTATACTAATAAAAGAATGACGTATATCTTCATAGAAGGTTCAGGGTAATGTCTGACCATGTCCACTCGTGCTCTGAATGCTCTGCACAAAACGGGCCTGGCCTCACTCCAAAACAAACATTGGCTTATTCAAATCTACACATTAGAATGATCGTGTGATCATTAAACGCTCCCTGCGACGGAAAAGATGATCTTCAAAGTATCTGAAAAATAGAGGTTTAATCTCCTTAAGAGTTATGACATAGGTTGAATTCTCTTGTCGCTCACTCACTGAGAGCTCTGCTACCTCC
The DNA here is from genome assembly GCF_038355195.1 of Osmerus mordax. Taxonomy (NCBI): domain Eukaryota; kingdom Metazoa; phylum Chordata; class Actinopteri; order Osmeriformes; family Osmeridae; genus Osmerus; species Osmerus mordax. Next base: position 6,483,080 of record NC_090063.1, on the reverse strand, counting down.
CATGCCATGGACTTGCATGATTAAACTTCTCGGCCAATCATATGGCTCTGTCCCGGGATTACCACGGTAACATCTGGAGACCTGCTAATGTTTTTCATATGTTTTTAATGTTAATGTGTCAACATGTCGTTTTCTGGACTTTTAACTTCCTGATCTCCCTATCTCTCTTTCTCTCTCCCCTTTCTCTTTCTGTATCACTCTCTCTCTCTCATTCTCTCTCTCTCTTTCTCGCCCACAAAGAGTTGTTTTTAATCCTCTGAGTGGACTATCATTAATGAGAGGACTTGTGATAAAACATCAAAACTGTCCAGCACTTAAGAAAACGTAAACCATCTGTCAGTGTTGGAGACTGAGCCTTGCTTAGAGTGCCAGCTCTGTAAGCATCAGCATTGAGCTCAAACATGCACACACACACACACACACTCTCTCACACACACATACACAGTGTAAATGGGTACCAACATATTTATATTCTTAGTTTAATGTTAATCCAAAAGTTTATAGAAAAAGCCTTGTAAAGGGGGCAAACTGGGTGACTGGAAGAGAGCAGAGGGTTGCAGACGGCAACAGAGAGTGGCAAGGGTCAGCGGAGGGTGAGAGAGGGCAGCAGGGGTTGAGAGAGGGCAGTGGAGGGTGAGAGAGGGCAGCGGAGGGTGAGACAGGGCAGCAGGGGGTGAGAGAGGGCAGCGGAGGGTGAGAGAGGGCAGCAGAGGGTGAGACAGGGCAGCAGGGGGTGAGAGAGGGCAGCGGAGGGTGAGAGAGGGCAGCGGAGGGTGAGAGAGGGCAGCGGAGGGTGAGAGAGGGCAGCGGAGGGTGAGAGAGGGCAGCAGAGAGTGAGAGAGGGCAGCAGAGGGTGAGAGAGGGCAGCGGAGGGTGAGACAGGGCAGCAGAGGGCAGCAGAGAGTGAGAGAGGGCAGCGGAGGGTGAGAGAGGGCAGCAGGGGGTGAGAGAGGGCAGCGGAGGGTGAGAGAGGGCAGCAGAGAGTGAGACAGGGCAGCAGAGGGTGAGAGAGGGCAGCGGAGGGTGAGACAGGGCAGCAGAGGGTGAGAGAGGGCAGCAGAGAGTGAGAGAGGGAATCAGGGGGTGAGAGAGGGCAGCAGAGAGTGAGAGAGGGCAGCAGAGGGTGAGAGAGGGCAGCAGAGAGTGAGAGAGGGCAGCAGGGGGTGAGAGAGGGCAGCAGAGGGTGAGAGAGGGCAGCGGAGGGTGAGAGAGGGCAGCAGAGAGTGAGAGAGGGCAGCGGAGGGTGAGAGAGGGCAGCAGAGGGTGGCAGGGGCAGCAGGGGGTGGTAGAGGGTAGATTAGCACGCAGGTCATCTATGTTCCGTTCTCCGGATCATAGTATGGTGTTTGTCTCAGGGTAATGCAGGGATTTGAGCCCACGACCTCCCCAAATATCAAGAGCCTCTCTTTTTGCTGAATCACAAATCCACATAAGTGTCGTCCTGTTCCACAGTGTCTTCCTTTATGTTTTGAAGGTAGAGTGGTTTGCATTCTACAAAAATGACAGTGTAACCCATCATTTTCATTGCCTTGCAGCTTGGGAGAAAACATGTTTCTCTTTATCACAGGTTCACAGGCATTGTTATTATTATGAAAAATAGATTATGTCCCAACTCTCTAATCTAGTCAAATGATCAACATCATCTTCCCCTAATCACATAATAACAGCTTGTTTGTGTGGGCCCCTTAAAAAACAACAGCTCAGAAAAGTGAACCATGACGACTGTGTCATTATAATCCCAGGGGTATTTAAAGAGCTGTTTTGATACATATGCAGCAGCTGGATTACAGTAGAACAACAATGAGTACATATGTGTCTCATATGATCCTGTTTGTGATAGCATGTTGTTATGATGTTTGAAAAAGAGGGAAGAGGGGTGTGGGCAGGTTTACATGTGTGTGTGTGTGTGTGTGTGTGGGTGAGTGTATGTGTGTCTGTGAATATGTGTGAGTTTGTGTCTGCATCTGTGTGTTTGGTTCCCTGTTTCTCAGCAGACAGACAGAGCAGCTTATGAATAGTGTTATTTAAGGGAGAGCCAGATAGTGGGGCTGAGTAGCTGAACAATAATTATTCAAACTATTAAAACTGTGGTTCACTAGTGTGGCTACTGGGCTCTCTCTAGCTCAACTCTATCTACTGCAACAGCCTCCAGCACATACACACTTCAAACAATATCAAATAATTAAAAATCAAATAATTACAAAACAAAAAGACATTTCCATTTATGACATTAATGAAAATATTATTTAGGAAGTGCATTAATTGCAGGTGTTAATTGTGTGTGTGTCTGAGTGTGTGTCTGTGTGTGTGTGTCTGTATGTGTGTATGTGTGTGTGTGTGTGTTTCCTCTCCTGCCATGTTTGGCTGGTAGGAACAATGAGCATGTAAACGGCATAGTTAGAGTGTCAGCGACATGTTTGAAGGGATTACAACCGGATCAACGGATTACACAATTAATGCTGGTCTGGGAAGCAATGGATGATTCCTGATCTTCCATTGAGACTGCAGAGAACTGGAAGTCAGGGTGGACAGAGGGAGCAAAGAGAGCATCTAGAACAGAGAAATCAAATAGATGATTAGAATGAAACTATGGAGATCATTGACAGATGGTAGAGACCAGGGACATCATAGCGCACGCAGCAGCAGTACTCAAGACAGATCCATGGGGACTCGTGTCCCGTCATGGGATCTCTCTCAGCACAACTGCCACCACACCAAACATATCAAATACAAAAACCACCAACGTGGATCGCGTCGCTGGCTTTTCGTGACTGTCGTTCAGTATTGAGGAGCAACAGTGATGTCAGCAGTGCCATGTCAAGAACAGAGACCGAGATGGACAGTGTGAAAGCACTTCTCATGATGCGATCTCTCAGAAGGATGTGGTGATAGATGGATTTACCACTTTCTCCTATAGCTGGCTCCGTCCTTCTCTACCCCCCCCCCCCCCCCTTTGTCTTTAAGCTCTCTGTCCTCCTGACCACTACAGTGGTGATTAAGAGACAGATTAAGCCAGGTCATTAATAATAAAGAGAGCTGTTTTCTCTGCTTCCTGTGTCTCCTCCTGCTGAGAGTAAGAGACCCATTACAGCCTGGTTATAGAGTGTTTACCGCCTGTTTACAGACTGTTGCTGGGAAGAGCTGGGCCACGGAACACTTACACAGGCTGGAAACAGGCTTTCCCTCCTGTACTCTGTTATGTTGTATGCTGTTTGTGTGTGTGTGTGTTTGTGTGTTTGTGTGTATGTGTGTGAAGAGAGAGTGTGTATGTGGAGTAGGGTGGTGGCAGGTGTTGTTCATAGGTGTACACAACTTTTAACATATCCATGCGGTCTTTTGCTAAATATTCAGGCAATTGATCTGGGGGGGGGGGGTGGTCTTTTCCCCAAGGGACTTAAAGTGTTATATCTTATTTTATCATTTGTTGCACATAGGTTTCCACTTTCCAGTCCGACGAGAAAGTATAGGCCCCTACTTCCCGCACCTGCTATATGGCCTATCACAATACTGACAAGTGTCACACGTTAAAACGATTAACAGAAGACCTGAGATGATTCTGGATTTTATCCTCAGCGCTCGGGAAGTACAGGAGTTCTCTTGTTATAGCTCCATTTGACCCCCGCGGTGTGTGGAGTGATCGTATTGGATGAAAAATAATTTGTTTCCCCGCTGTACATCCTTGGTCTGAGCGCGCCTACTTTCCCACCGTCGCCCTCCACACACCTGCTTAGCAATACCCTCGCATGCATTGTCCAGTGTATAGATGGAATAACCTGAAAAACTATTTAGGAGCTATCATCGTTTTCGTGACTGGTAGCTGATGGCAGAAACGGCAAATTTGAATCCCACGTTTCAAGCCGAGACATATGTATCCGGAGAGACTAAAGCCAGCATATGCGTGCGTGTTTGCAGGGGGGGTTGACATACCTCCGATAAGCTATAGGTACGAGCAAGACTAAACCCCATGAAGACCTCCACCACCGGAAGGTAAAAAACGCATTTATATTATTTTATTATCATATTTGATTCATATTTTTGTGTTTAGGCAATATACTTTAGCTGAAGGGCATTCCCAGCTTTAAGGCTTTAGTTTGATAAAGTAACACGTCTCTGAGTGGAGGCTAACTGTCTGTTCCTCAGGGACAGTAGCGCATTTTCACAGAAGAATTCTAATCAATATCATTGATTGAACAGGGGTCTAATTGATGGTTGTGTGGGGCCTAATGCACAGAATCTGTTGGTTTGTTGATTGGAGCGTCATGGATTTGAATAAGGGCTTAATTGCAGACGCGACCACCGGCATTAGCTGATTGCTATTATTCTGATTATAGATTATGTTTGTAGAAACTAAAGTTGGCCTACATCGTGTTATAGGATAATGTGCCTCCCCAACGTCCAATATTACCTTCCATAGTCTACTGTACACACTTCTGGGGGAATTTTGGTTGAGATTAGCCAACATATGACTGTAACATTCCATAATATTTATACTTGATTAATACTTGATTTAGACCCATTGTATTCCACTGTAGGTGTGTCGAAGTTATCTATGAGCTGCAGAATATTGGGCGAGAGCTGAACTTGGAAGCACGTGCTGTCGCGCGGCGCCTGTGTTGTTTATGTGGCTCATGTCAAGTTTTAGAAAGTGATGGGGAGTCTACAAGCTACATCATCAATGATGTCCTGCTTTTAGACACCCGGACTCCCCTTCCTCCCTGGCCGCGGTGGGGTGAGGGTTGGGGGTTGAGGGGGGCGGCCTTGTGAGCCTACTCTCAACCCTGCCCAGCGCCTAACTGTCTGACTGCGTCTAATTGATTTCGTTCAGCGCTTCATTAGCTATTCCACTTAGAATAACTGCCAGAAGTTTGCTTGTGTTCCGGGGTCATTACATGTCGAGTGGTCCTTTAATTATGATCCGGAATAGGTTCAGTGAGTAAGCAAAGCTTATAATCTCTATGCTGTCCCTGATAGCTCGGTTATTATCCGGCTGCCTTTTAAATGAACACTATAGTTCCCATTTTCTTTGCTGCATGTGGAAGCTTAATATATTTATAGGCAGAAAGGCTATATTTACAAACAGTAAGGCTATACAAGTTTGATGTAGGTTTCTGAATAAAGCAGTTTTCTACTACTTAAAGGCTAATGTCCACATGGTCCTGATCATCTTATTGGTTCAGAAGTACATAAACTAGTAATCGTCCTATTTTGTTTATTTTATTTTACAACATAATTTACAAGATAATGTATTTTTTTTTACAGACGCCACACTGACTGACTGGTGGAAAGCCCTGAGCACCATCTCCCAAAGACACGAGGAAGAGGTGCGTATAGGCTGTCAACATTCGACTATATTGGTTTTTAATAACCTATTGCCGACAAAAAAAATGGGTCTATATATTTGTTTTCTTTAATGATGAAAAAAGGCACGTTGTACATTGTAGGTCTATCTATAAAAGAGCATAACTTAGTTAGTCTAGTTATTGTTATTTATTTGTTCTGATTATTAATTGTTCTCTTGGTATGTTCCAGTTTGATTCACAGTATTTAATCTATACAGAGATGGTCTTTCTTCATAGAATACATTTTGTTATTATTGCTTAATTTCTGCAATAAAGAAACATAGACTTAATGTTTGTTTGTATTTTGCGAATTTATTTATTTATTTATTGCATCCTGATAATTCATAATTTGATTTTTAAATCTCATTTATTCAGTCCTATTAATGACTGGATAGTTATCATGGTTATCTCCTGGGAAATGACGGTAGCGTTTTGGTGGCCAATGTAATCCCAATAGCCATATAGCCACAGGCTGGATGAGCGTCAGACTCCTTGCTCCGCGCAGGTGAACCGGCAGACCGTCATATGCTTTACGTCCAGGTGCTTCCAATGTGTCACCCTAAATAGTTTAGAAACTTTACACAGTATAAGCATTTAGCCACCCACAACTCAAAAACTTTTTCACGCAACATCTAGGCCTATAGTCTCTTAACAGTGTGGAGGCTTGACGCAGTATAAACGGCATGATCTCATCATAGAATTGTGCATCCACAAGAATTCGTTTTACAGCCCGGCGATTCAATAGACCGTGTGACGTCAGACAAGTCCCCCCAACCCACTACTATAAAGGACCTCTTGTCTCCCGTTAATCACACAATCAAGACTGATGGGAAAAGTAAATGTAAACCGTATTAATAATATTTTTGCCTCAATTTAGTTAAGATGTAGGGCTATCTTAATTTTATTGCACGGTAATTCTTCACAGATGAAGAAGCATTAGTTTTGTAATTTTGAGATAGAAGTATTAAATAAGGATGATAATCCGCAGCAGAGGGCCCAGTGGCCGCGCGACGTACTCTTGCCTACATCTGCCTTTAAATCCCCAGCACCGTGATCACTGTCAGTGTAACATGTATAGGCAAGCTTACAGAAGCAGCAATACAATAAAGTTAAAGACTTTCTCATGCTTTTCTCCTCGACGTTTCAACTAAGATTGGTCTATAATCTCCCGTTCTGATGATGATATATTTTAATATGATAATGACACACCCGGGGCGGGTTACGTTTGTAGACTGATTTGATGTTAAATGTCTCAGGCTCACTTAGTCTTGTAGCTCTTAATTTATATCTGTTTTTTCTATTGACCCTCAAAGGTCACACAAGCAATTCTTTTTTAAACGCATGATTAATTTCACAGTAGGGCGACCGCTCACAAAGATGACGTCTAATGCATTATGGAGACGTGGAATTTCGAATGTGTGCCCTCTCGTATTGTCTAACCTTACATCTAAGGTATTGTGCAGGCCCGCCTGTCCTCCCTCCATCTGAACCTGCACCAGATGAGTTTGCTCTAGCCTAATACTATTATAAAATAGTTAGCCTATAGGCCACAGAAACGGTCAGTGCACCCACATTTTTTCATAACATGCTGTCTATATCATTTTAATTAATCAAATGAGAAGTGTAGACCTATCTCATTCCATTTGAATTAATAACAATGTTGCAACGTTGCAATGTTTAAGGACCAAACAGCCACGTAAATTCGAATGTTTCGACAACAGTATTCTATACTAAATAAATTGTGAGATTTGGGAACGTTATTTCCGGGACTCTTGTGATATTCTGCATTTCCATTGCAGTTTGTTATTGTCCTCTTTGAAAGCAGAATGATAGCGAGCGCCTTTCCATACATCTATAGTGTTCTCATGCCATTGCCACAGCGGAGCCGCGAGACAAAAGCGCGAGCAGTGACATCTAAATTGGTTTAAAGACAAGCAGATGGGGCTCGAGCTCACTGCTGTCACAAGCCGCTCAGGTTTTGTCCAAAAGGGACCCTTTTATATTTATTGACGTAATTACGGGGAGAAATATTATAAATACAATATAATCCTTAAAACGATAAAAAAATAAATGAAAATGGCAGACCGTTGTTTGAACGTTGTAGTGTCGCCCAAATAAAAAATACGTTTTTTTTTTTTTAACAAACTATAGATAAAAAATGTAATCTTTGTTGTTCTGAAACTTGAACATAGGCCTATGCAACTCATAGTATACATATTGACAAACCCTTCATTGATCAATTCACGACCATGTCTAAAAAGCCTGGTCTGGATTCAATTAATTTCAATACAATTTTTTCCCCTTTTCAATGCAATAAAGTTAGATGCCATAACCCGGGTGTAGGCTACGTCAATACGGGACGGTTACGGTAATTGACGAGTCGTTCTGTCTGCAAACCTGTCATCCGTTTCAGATGATCCGTTTAACACCTCCGTTTTCGATCCCAGCTGATGGGGAACATATGCTGCCCCGGTAATGATGAAGAAATAGCGGCCCGTTATTGCCTCTCGCTGCAGGAGACACCGCAGATCGAATTTGGGACTGAGAGCGTTTAATACTCAATTGTCTTCATTCAGTAGAACGACTACATAGGAATTGTGGTGGAAATTGTTACCAAACGATACCAAATGTCGTTAGAACAATAACAATCACATTATCATGATCATGTTGTCAGTCCTTAGACTGACAACATGATTCAAGCTCCATGGCCAAGCTGAAGATTTGCATACCTGCATTGACGTTATACGGGCTGTGGCAACGTTTATTTTGCAGGGATCCTTAAAAAATAAGTTCAGGTTCGACTAATGACAATTTTATAGAAACTAATAGGGCTACATTAGACAATTTATTTCTCAGACGTTGGAATATAGCCCTATTTGTAAACTGAGAAAAAGTGAGACAAAGCTTTCAACTCAATTCAGATTTACACCTGTTATTTAAATTGTATTTATGACAATCTTATAACTGATGATAGCCTATTCTTAAAATATTTGCATTTAGGTAAGCTATAGGCTGAAGTAGCCTAAACAATTATTTATATTTCAATAAATATCAGAAGCTATATTGGTATGTCAGATTTGTATTTGTATTCGAGTTGTTTGTAAACCAAGCTCACATCCACATGCGGCGTGTGTTTGTGTGTGTTTCTATAGCTGTACACCCCTGCCGTAGCCCTGGGCCAGGCTCGTGCGCTAGTCTCTCTTCAGAGTGTTGAGTGGCAGTTAGTGAGACGTCATTGGCTGCTCGCGGAAAGTCTTCTGAGCTGTGGCACGAGAAGAGGGGCAGAGCTACGCCAATCAAGTCCCGTCCGACACCGGCGGCAAAGCACGCGGCACGTCTTTTAAAGGGACTAAAGCCGGCGAGCGCTACGCAGTTACTCACAACTCACCAACCGTTAACTTCCTCGGACTGAACTTCGCGGAGTGTCGCCCTCTGAATCGAAATTCGTAGTAATTAATGCAAAATATAGGCTCTTGTAGTTAAGTTGTTTTGGGCTTAATTGATTTTTCTGCGAGTACAGGGATGTGTTTTATTATTTTTTAACATTGGGATTTCTCTTAATCTTTACAAGGTAAGAAGCTATATTCTGTGAACTGTTATTTGTTACAAATTATTACAATTAGGTAATATAGCCTAAAGTTATAAAACAAAATAAGAATGATAAAAGTCAAATTTTAATCTATTTAGGCTACCTTTTGTAGTTCTTTTATAGCAAATATCAGTTGTCACTGATATGGTCATCAGGCCCAAGTGTAGATTGCAGGCTATACTAAAAAGAGTAAAACTATAATTGTATTATTATATTAATTTTGTATAATATTGTAGGTATTCATATGCATAGTATTAATATTATTCGTGTTGTTGCAGAGAAGGCTTAGTATTTCTGAAAGAAAAGGCTTTCTGGTATGGTTTCACATGTCTCGCTTCGTCTCAATATGTAAAATAATTTGCCGGTGTTTGTCGGCAAATTGTTCACCTCTCCACTATCAGGTTAACTTCACTTTCGGAATTCTCTTATAAACTTGCCTTTCTGAAGCTGTCAAACCACAGACTGTTGTTGCTCCATAACTGTTTTAGGTTACCTGAATGACATACGGCTACGGTAGAGGATCTAAAAGGCCTCTGATTATCCAACATGCCATACTTAACCTTTCAACATGGCAAAATAGTGCCACAATATAGGCTAATCAGATGACAAGATAATATCTTAGAAGGTAAATGCATTGACCGGATTGTAAATTAAATCGTAAACTAACTCTGAGCCGACGACCAGTTCATGAAGTATAGACCAGTATGTCCGCGCCTCTTTCCACATTTAAAACGTTTGCCCTAGTTCTCTTTTAGATCCAGCCTTGTCAGTAAAAGACGCACATTCTCAACAATAATGTGTTAAATAAGATAAATAACATTACATTCTAGTCAATACAAATATGATGTTTCCGAATTATGAACAGAGAAATACAACAATATAAATCATAAAAAATATTTTCTGACAGCCTTTAAATATTACTGTTTTTGTACAGTTGTTATCATTTTTGTCAAAAGAGCCTGATCTTTTCTCTGTCCATGTTACCAGCGGTTCAGCTGGTAAAGGTTTGGAATTCTGTGTGCTTAATATTTTGCTTTGCGCTTGCCAGCAGGAAGTCACTGAGAGTTTCCTGTCTGCAGTGGACCCCACTGGCATGGACACACCCCTCCTACCCAGACCCAACAACATCACCATGACGACCCCACCCAGCTCCTTCCAGCCAGAGCCCCTGACCCCCCCTAGACCTCCACACGGGGCCCCCTCCCCTTCCTCCTCCTCCCTGAAGCCCAACCAGGTGGGTCAGGTGGTGCTGTATGGGGTGCCCATCGTCTCCCTGGTAATAGACCACCAGGAGCGCCTGTGCCTGGCTCAGATCTCCAACACACTGCTGAAGAACTACAGCTACAACGAAATCCACAACCGGCGCGTGGCACTGGGCATCACGTGCGTGCAGTGCACCCCGGTCCAGCTGGAGATCCTGCGGCGTGCGGGCGCCATGCCAATCTCCTCGCGACGGTGCGGCATGATCACCAAGCGCGAGGCCGAGCGCCTGTGCAAGTCCTTCCTGGGGGAGAACTCGCCCCCCAAGCTTCCCGATAACTTTGCCTTCGACGTGTCTCACGAGTGCGCTTGGGGTTGCCGCGGTAACTTCATCCCGGCGCGCTACAACAGCTCGCGGGCCAAGTGCATCAAGTGCTCGTACTGTAACATGTACTTCTCGCCCAACAAGTTTATCTTCCACTCCCACCGCACGCCCGAGGCCAAGTACACGCAGCCCGACGCCGCCAACTTCAACTCTTGGCGCCGCCATCTCAAACTGTCCGACAAGACCCCGCCCGACGACCTGGCGTTCGCGTGGGAGGACGTGAAGGCCATGTTTAATGGGGGCAGCCGAAAGCGTGCCCTGCCCTCCTCCCACTGCCCCCCCATGGGACAGATGAAGGGCATGGGCTCCGTCCTGCCCCACATGATGTCATCCCCAGAGCTGGGGAGCCAGAAGAGGGGCCGCTTTGAGGAGGACGAGGACCTGGATGTGAACAGCCTCTCTCCCAGGAAGGCCCCACGCAGCTACCCCCTCATCCCCGTGCCCAGTAAGAGCTTTGGCATGCTGCACAAGTTCCCCCCCACCTCTCTGTTCCCCAACCCTTACTCCTTCCCCACCTTCGGCCTCTGCCCCCAGAAGAAGGATGACAGCGAGGCTCCTAATAGCCAGAAACCCGCCGGTCTGTCTGGGCTGCTGTGGCCGGGGCGTAAGGACACCTTCTACCCCCCCTTCTGCATGTTCTGGCCCCCCAGGGCCACAGGGGGCATCCCAGTGCCCACCTACCTGCAGCACCAGCCCAGCGCCCTCTCTTCCCTGGCAGAGAGCCCTTCCCTCAGGCAAGCCTTCCTGGACCTGTCGGAGCCCACTGAGGCCGGGGCAGGGGTGGGCGCGGGCATGGGTACCAACCCCAGGTCAGGCCTGTTTGAACCGGAGTGTCCGGCTGTGACCCCTGACCTTCGACCTGTGACCTCAGAGGGCTGGCTGAAGCTGCTCGACCACGCCCCCTCCCTCCAGGCTAGGAAAAGCAGCTACCACTCCGCCTTCCGGCCTGTCGTCAAGGACGCGGAGAGCATCGCCAAGCTCCACGGCAACGTGACGGAAGAGTTTGGATCGGACCGCCACCTGTCTCCCACCACCAGCTGCAGCTACGGCAGCGAGAGTGGGGGGGAGGGGGAGGGAGATGGGCCGGAGAGCGAGGAGGAGGGGGAGGTGGACGTGGAGACCAAGCAGGATGAGGAGGACAGCTTCAGCAGCAGTCTACACCTGAGAGGATTGGGCAAGGGGGGGGAGGAGAGAGGGAGGGACAGTGGAGACTACCCCGGCACCCCCTCAGCCCCCAGCCAGGACCCCCCCAGCCTGCCGGCCTCTCCCCCCGCCAGCCTGGCCATCCCCAGTCCCAGCTCCAGCCCTCCACACCCTCCACTGGAGGAGGCCACCTACAAAAACGTAAATATTCCCTCAAGGCACTTTAGCTAATTATTATTTAAATGGCTGCGCTGGCAGGCCTGATCTGATCTGCATAACCAGATTGATAGCAGCAGCTCCCTGTAGAAATGAGATATTCACAGTGTTGTGAACCCTGCTAATGGCCCCAGTCATGTATTGTTTAATAGCGACATTCTATTTGTTCTCTCTTTGTCATGCCTGCCTGTTAGCCTGCTTAATCTTTAACCTGTCGAGTCCACATTAGCCCTGGCTGCCAGGGGGAAAGAGATGGAGAGAGATGCAAATAGAGAGATGCAGATAGAGAGCCATAGAAAGATAGAGAGCGAGAGAAAGATAAAGGGAAAGAGAAATAAAGGGGCCGAGGGGTTGTACCCTGGGTTAATGAGGAGCTAGCAAAAAAGTTCAGGACCATTAGTAACTGTGTACACACACAAACGCTAGTATTATCCTGCTCCAGACCCCTAGACAACTCTATTTTTCACATCCTTTTCAATGTTGAGCTGTGCTGTACGTAGAAGAACCAACCCTCTTTTGGTCCTCTGCTCCTCTCTCAGCTACACAAAAACAGAGAGGAAGGACTGCCTGCCTACGCCACCAAAGACAACGTCAGCCACGCCGGTGAGTTTCCTACAGTGTTTCCTTCTAGTGTTTCTTTTCTACTAGTGAATGTGTTTTTCCTACACGTAAGTGCATGTTTCTTACTAGAGAGTGTGTGTGTTGGTCATCTGGGGGTAATGTTGGCTTGACGTCCCATTGCTTCTCCTCGCCGATGCTCCTCTCAGAGAGGCAATGTTCTCTGTAGTTCCACAGTTACCCCCCTTTACGATTCCAGATGAGGTGGAGTAATGGTGCCTGCTCTGTTTGTCCCTCTCCTCCCTCCGTCTGTCTGTCTTCTAGATGACAACAAAGAACAGAGCAACTTCTTCCTGTCAGAGAGTGAGGCCTCAGGACCGGAGTACTGGAGGGAGACTCCAGGTAAACACACACACACATACATACAAGGGTGTAGGTTTGGTTGGAACCTTTTTTCAACCAATATTAATATTTTGGGGGGAGATGTTTCGACAGTGTCTTGACTTTGGTACAGACATGTCCCTACTGTCTGTCCCTAAACTTATGCCTGTCCACACACACACACATAAACAAAGTTGGAGTTAAAAAGCCACTTCACTGAGCCTAACATCTTCCTCTGGAGGGGCTGGTAGTCAGCTGTCCCAGACCGGCAGTTTAGGGATTAATATAACTGCACAAACAGATGAAACACGAGATAACACAGGCTACCTCAAAAATGGAGCAACGCCTCATAATGTTCAGGAAGTATTCTAGTGGGAGCCATCACAGTTCAACAGACTATCGTCTCCACGGAGACGAGGTGGCAGCCTCCATCCTCACATTATCGCAGGGATATAATTGCCTTTTTCTCTGCCAAGCCCTCCATCCCTGAGATCAGAGCTTTTCTATCTGTCAGGGAGACATTCACAGTGTTTTATGACATCTATGCCAACATTTATATTATCTATCCCATAATGATCTCCTCACATAATGTATAATGTATTTCAAAAAATTACACGAAACAAATTAAATGAAACCACCTTTGCCTGATTGCGCCATGTCTCCCAGGGCTGCAAGCGGACGTGATTAGGAGCTCTGATTCCACAGCGGCCGAGGCGCCGCCTTAAAGAGACTTCTGTTTCTTGGGAGAAAAATAATCTAATTTTCCATTTATGTAATGCAAACTGCCTTGGCTTTGACTATTCACGGTTAATTGACTGTCAAACGAGGTTGTTATCCTCAGGCACTGTCTGCAAATGTGCTTGTCAAATGAGACAGAGAGAGTAGAGCAGCGGGCTGAATGAGACCAGCACTGGGAGGCTTAAGGAGGGAGGACGGGAGAGAGAGAGGTGGGAGAGAGAGAGGCGAAAGAGAATGAAGATTATACACACACAAAATGGACCAGATCGCTTCATTTAAGGCATTCGATTTGCCTCATTGTCACAGCTCATACTTTGCACACACACAGACACGTGTTTACAAACACACACAGGCTCACACACAGACACGTACATTCCCAGGTTTGTAAATTCATGGGAGAAGGCTCGGTGTGATGAGAAAACTGTGGATATTAGGGAGGCAGTGGGGTGTTGGAGGGAATATGATTAGTGTGGTTTAGAAGGCCCAGGGCACGGACGCACAATCAGGCCTAACGGCAGCCTATAGACTTCAGGCAGCACTCATACAAATCTGTATGATGATGAGAATACTGTTTGGTATGAATGTTGGCTACTAAATCCTCTGTACGGCCCACAATTTGTTGGCCATGGTTTTGTGTCAGAAAACATGTACTGAGACTGACATCTAGAGGACGAGGGGAGTACTCGTCCCCTGTGGCTCACGGTTTAACAAGCTGTGCTTTTAAAAATGGTTTTGAGCTTCACCTAGATGATTGTAACAATCATTTAGTAAAGCTTATTACAGTACAACTTTATCGCAATCAAAACGCCTTGTGTATTTTATGTTAGGTGACCAAACGCAAGAAACACCATCCCCTGTGTCACTGAAGAAGGATGTCGAGAACATGGAGAAAGGTGCAAACAGTCAATTATTATCATTAAATTAAAGTTCTTGTGTTCTAACGATATTGGGTCTTGATGTGTGTTCTTGTGGATCTACTGTTACTAATGTTCTAGTGTCGTCTTATCTGTTCCTCAGAGGAGCTGCAGAAGGTTCTGCTGGAGCAGATAGACCTGCGGAGACGACTAGAACAGGAATTCCATGCTCTGAAAGGCAACTCACCCTTCCCTGTGTTCCGTAAGTCTTCTCTCTTCTCCACTTCCTCCTCCTCTCACTTCCTCCTCACCATTCCTTATTCTCTACTACTTTTTCCTCATTTATCATAGACTCCTCTGTTTGTTCCTTTGGAATTCTTGAGTTTCATTATAATCAATGATCATTTTGAAACAAGTTTCGATTCGGTTCTTTTCCAGATAACTTCCAGGACCAGATGAAGAGAGAGCTGGCCTACAGAGAGGAGATGGTGCAGCAACTACAAATGGTAAGATCCCTGCAGACATCCTCTAGATTACCTCACACACACACACTAATACAAACACACACACACACACAGTATATGAAAGCAACTTATGTTTCTGTTTTGCCTCATTCTCAGATTCCCTATGCGAACATGATACGAAAAGAAAAAATAGGGACACATCTCAACAAAAGCTAAGTGGTGAGTATACAGTGTAATATATTGTGTGGCAGTGTTTATGTAGTGATATATATGCAGGATAGAGGTGGACCAGGACTCTGATGGGTTTGTGTTCCCCCCCCAGGTCTCCTCACTGAGTTTCTGTGAACCTGTGCAGCCTGGAAGAAAAAGACAGAACGCACAGCACTGCTCGAACCATCTGACACAGTTTTGCTTCAAAGATCTGACACTTTTTTGTACTTCTACAACAAACGTGACCTCGTCTCCCCAGAGAGAGACCGACGGAGCCAGTGACGTATGGACCTGCCTACACCCCTGCTCTCCTCAGCTCCTTCTGGACCAAAAACGAGACAGTGTTAAAGACTAGACGGCTGTGTGTCTAAACATGAACTGTCCTAGACCCCCTCCACCCCCGTCCCCCCGCCCTGGACCAACACAGACACACACCTTGGCCGTCTGATGTCTCTCCTACATGATAATGATGATAATGATGTTTCTGTACAGTGATGCCACCATCCCTCCCTCCCTCTTGTGTGTGTCTGTGTGTGTGTGTGTGTGTGTGTTTGTCTCAGTCTGACTGAACTAGCCTCCTGGTTCTAGTCTCAAAAAATGTACCGAATGTATATAAGAAAACGATGCGTTGAATTTATGTTTCAGAGCGTTGAAGCTCAAGCTCTAATGTCTCCCTGTTTCGAGGATGTAAATGGAGAAATTAACATGAAACACAAAATCAATAATGCTATTATTACAAAAAGGTTAATGCAAATGTATTGAAATATGTTCTTGTAGTTTCTCTACTATTTATGTGGATAAATAAAAAGTCTATATAATATTTGAACGCATGTGCTTCATTACATATCATAAAATGCAGTCAGGGAATAATGGACCTGAAACAGGCCCCAAAATTGTGTCATCTATGCTCTGAAAAAATTAAATATAAAAAATGCAATACATCTCGGGGCGCACAAAATTGTCGTCACCAGATGCTCGAGTTGTCAGAGCTTCTGAAGGAGGAGAAACAAAGTTGCCAGCATGGCGTTTACATTCTATGCTCTCATTCAAACGGCTATTCTCTGTGTCAATGCTGTTGCAGTGTTACATGAAGAAAGGTTCCTTAGCAAAAGTAAGCGAGTTTGTAAACGTGATAAGTGTGTTTTGTTTGCATTTGCCATCAAAACCGTAGATAGATAGCTTGTAAAGCTGACAGAATGCATCCCTGTTTGCCGCTAACTAGAGATTTGTAGCTGGATATAGAGCCTCTGGGCTGTAAGGAAATTATATATGGGCTTTGTACAGTTCTCCTGCAGATTTCCTTAAAATGCATTGAATTAAAAACTCGGAAACCCTGCGTTTGCATGTAAGTTAGCCAGGTTTAACGTCCTAGACCTAGACATAGCCAGTCTTGTTGTTAGACCTAACTGAGCCTTCTCTGTCATCAGTTGGGTGGAGTGCGCAACATGGCACCGGAGGGTTTGGCGATGACCCATCGATAAACGCTCAACTTCTGATCCTGATTCGTTCTGTCAAAACTGTTATGAGAGGTATGATAAATTCTTCAACGTAAGGTCTTCACTTCTTACGGCAATATCATCAGCACAACAAAGCAGACTGGTTATTCTAAATTTTCTGTGTCTGATTTCAGTGCCGCTGATTTTAGTGAATTCAGTCTGCATCGTTCTTCTGCTGCTGTTCGGCTGATCCTTCCAGCCATGGACTCGGACACCTTCCAAGAGCCAAAATCCAAGCCACTCTGACATAACTGGTCCAGTTATCTGACAGAACTAACCGAGACTGGAGAAAAAACAGTGATATTAGCCGGACACACCGGTGTTTACACACCTCCGAGATAGGAGCATCACGATCAGTAGCCTACTGATCACGATTAACGATGCCAATGCAACATAAGGATTAGGCTACTCATACCATGTGAAAGACTAAAGCACCATGACAAACTGTACACACATTTTTAAGCGTTTTTTATTTGTAGGATATTTAACTCTACATATTATAGTGTAAATGAATGGGACAAGTAGCTCTGTTCGACTGGTCTGAATATTCTGATACTTCTCCTGGAGTAGGGCAACATGACATCAGGTTTTGGGAAAGTGAAATGTGTATTAGTAAGTATAAGCATTTGCAACTAAATGTTTTTTAATGTGTTATACTTGTTTGTATGCAATAAACACGTAGCCTATGTGTTGAAAAGACCAATGCTTTAATTCACGGTCCTTGCCACATCTAATGTTTGTCTGAAACAGTTCATAATCTGGACAAGAATCTATAAACAAGAACGTATAACCTACTTAAATGTTCTGACAATCTACAGTACATAACAGGGTTTGGAAAAGTGAAGTGTGTATTAAGCATGCGTTGGCCACTATAAATGTTTTTAAACTTTTATATTGTTTGTAGGCCTACGCACTAGGCTAAACACGTATGTGAGCTGAAAGGACAAGCGCTTTAATTCTTTCATGATCCACATCATATACAATGTTTGTCTGAAACAAACCTGTCTGTATTTATTTCAACCAGGGGATCCGTGGCACAGACAAACAACCCCTTCTCATAATCTCCATTGGTGCCCGTATTAGAGGCTGTGTTTGCCAGTGGTCCTGGGAAAACGTTTTTATTAACGGTAGTTTGGACCTAAATACACGAAGTAAGGGATATTTTTTTGACAGAATTAATACCATATGTTTATCGGTGGGATTAATGGTATAAAGCCGTTTTATCTTAGATTAGCGTGACTTAATCTTAGCTCAAGATAGTGTGATTTTAAGTGATGATGGGGCATTAGGGAGACTTCACACGAGGAGAGAGATGGAAGGCCTTCCCTGATCAGTACAAGGGGCGCTTCACACGACGGGAGCAGGGGCTTACAGTGGACAATAGTTTGGTAACAAGTGCAAACGGTTTAATTGAATATTGTTGGCTAGGGGTTAGGAATGTATGAGTGTAACATTTGTATAACAACAAAACATCAGAGAATAATATTTAGCAATAGCCTACTGTTATTTTGATGTAGAATTAGTGACTGAAAGAGGCTTTGGGTGTGGATTGGCAACGTGCGAAAGAGGTTTTTTAGCTTTGATAATACTTTCTGCTATATTAAATCGATTAATGCAAAAATACATGCAAATATGATCCATCTGTGAGTTGTTATTGAGATAGGCTACATATGTTTTTCTTTTAATGAATGATTATTCTGTAAATCGTCTTAAATGATTAATATATTGGACGAATCATGGGGAGTGTGCGTGGGTGCGTATGAATTTGTGTGCGTGTGTCACTCTCACTAAGTGACTAGTACATATTTTCGCGAGTACGTAACCATTGTTTCATTTACCATTCAAAGCAATTTCACAATTCACATTAGACAATAAGAACTAATAGGCATATCTACAGACAGCTTTCTCAGAAGACCCTAAACACAACAAACACCACGCCCAGAAGAGGTAGCTAGGTCATTCAAATAGTTTTACTCCGTTATATAGCAATAAAATGTTCCTGGCACTTCTTCAATACTGCATACATTCGTCGGAATATAGCTATTGTCTGTTATTTATCAGTTAGCTAGCTTTCTAGCACTGCCTGACACTGCTGTAATTGATTTGGAAATGTTTCTAGCACTCGTACTGGCTCTTCCTACCTTAATTCGGGGTTAGGTGTTACTTGTAGCCTAGGCACTTCAGACCCTCAGTTCTAGATATGGTATCGTCTTATCTGTATAGTAATAATAATAATAATAGTATTACTATTAAGTCTGGTTAACGTTGGTTCATCAAGCCTACAGTACGACTACAAACTAACTTCACATGTTCTGTCGGGTTCTGCTACAAGCTAACGTTATACTTAAAGCTAGCGTTAGCTAGCTGGCTAGCTACAAGCTGTGACTTTCAAAAGACAGGCCGATTTTCTAGTTCAATGTGTTTATAGCGATGTGTTAAGTATTTTTCCTTTTTATGTCCTGGCCGCTTCGGTCATATAGTCTGATCCGAGCTCCGATCAATCCAGACTGATACATGCTATGCTGATACATCTATGCCACATAACACTCCCAGTTGGCAAAACTTTAACTAAAATCTTTCCAATAATGTCACGTACAGATCATGAACCAGATTTAGTGTTCAGTCGGTTGAATAAGGGTTCACAGTGCTGAGCTCAGTATTAATTGTGCCAGATTTATAACTACATGACAGAATCTAGCATTCATAAGTAAAAGAGCTCCGGGTATTGTAGCGTCACGCAGGGCATCGTACCAGAGATACCGCTCACCAGAAATAATCCCCCTATTTCATCTCATGTGAATTATGATAAAGAAAGTGAATTATGATTATCAAAATAAAGTAGTATTTACTGTGTACTGTCTGCAGGCCTGAAACTGCTCTCAGAGCAATGAATAGCTGCCATTATCGGAGCGATCAGTGCCTAGTCCTTGCTACAGTGTGTGGCTGGTGTGGAGGTAGTCTATGTGCAATGTCTGGGGTTTTATATTCTAATTGTGACTGTAGGAAAGTGCTGCCATGGCGAGCAGACGGGCGTTAAAGGCGGTGCTAATTGACCTAAGCGGAACACTCCATGTAGAGGACTGTGCTGTTCCCGGGGCCCAGGAAGCCCTCCGCAGGTGACCTGGTCCTCTTCTGACCCATACTACCTCTAACTCCATACTCCTTTTTTCTTTTACCCTCACAATGGGCTATACCCCAGGCCCTATAACTTAGCCTCTATCCTCCCTACTAAATATCCTAGCCCTTACTTCCTCTAACAGGCTGAAGCTGTCGTCCTCCTCTTCGGCTCAGCAGGTTACGTCAGTCCTCAGTGGCCGTGAAGTTTGTGACCAACACCACCAAGGAGTGTAGGCGGAGCCTTTTGGAGCGGCTGCAACGGCTGAACTTTGACCTGGAGGAGCGGGAGATCTTCACCTCGCTGAGCGCGGCATGTCGCCTGCTGGAGCAGAGGAGAGAGCGCCCCCTGCTGCTAGTGGAGGACAGCGCTCTGGAGGACTTCTCAGGCGAGGGATAGGACTGGGAGAGGAGGGCAGCAGTGTGTCTTAGTGTGCGTGCTAGGATACAATGTATAACAGACAAGGTGTATATTGCAGGTCTGGACACGTCCGAGCCCAACGCTGTGGTGATAGGACTAGCACCCGAACACTTCAACTACCAGACACTGAACAAGGCCTTCAGGTAACTCTAACAATGTAGCTGACCTCACATGGTTGACTATCACAATGTTTTCTTTTTCCTTTTTCCTCCCTCCCTCTTCATCTATCCCCCTCCCTCCCTCCCTCCCTCCCTCCCTCCCTCCCTCCCTCCCTCCCTCCCTCCCTCCCTCCCTCCCTCCCTCCCTCCCTCCCTCCCTCCCTCCCTCCCTCCCTCCCTCCCTCCCTCCCTCCCTCCCTCCCTCCCTCCCTCCCTCCCTCAGGTTGGTTCTGGAGGGTGCCTCCCTCATAGCCATTCACAAGGCCCGGTACTACCGCCGGCAGGACGGGCTGGCGCTGGGGCCCGGTCCGTTTGTGGCGGGACTAGAGTATGCCACAGAGCGGCAGGCGGAGGTGGTGGGCAAACCTGAGCAGAGCTTCTTCCTGGAGGCTCTCCGAGAGCTGGGCTGCAGCCCTGAGGACGCCATCATGATAGGAGACGTGAGTGGTCTGCTCACGCCAGGGGCCACGTTTGAAGACACTAAAAATGTGCACTCCTCCCTCCCTTCCTGGGAGTAACACTGTGCCCGACCCTATAGAGGTTGGTCACTTCTTGTTTGTGCCTCTATAGGACGCACGGGACGATGTTGGCGGTGCCCAGAAGGCAGGCATGAAGGGAATCCTAGTTAAAACTGGTGAGAGACTCTATATTCTGTGTGTTTGTGCCATGTCCTGTGACATGCACAAATGTGTGACTATGAGCTGTGTCTCCTGCAGGTAAATACAGGGAGGGTGATGAGAAGAAGATTTCCCCTCCTCCATATCTGACCTGTGATGACTTTGTCCAGGCTGTAGACCACATCCTTCATCACCTGGTCTAGATGGCCAGCTCCCTATCATCTGGTATAACTAACCAGCTGACCTGGTCTAGCTAAGCCTCTAACTTACCCTCCCTTTCAAGTGCTGTTCATCCGTCCTGCTTCGAACAAGCTCACCTCTAGAATACCCCTCCTCCAGCCAGCTCACCTTCAACTCCAGAACAGCCCTCCCCAGAACCAGGTCAGTTCCACCTCCAGAACACTCCTTCTCCAGTCAGCTAACCTCCACTTCCAGGACACCCCTCCTCCGGCCAGCGGAACAGTGCTCCATCTCATATAACCTTCCTCCCAGGGCAGCCAGCCTGATGACTAGCTGCCAGCTTGTTCTGTTTGTGTGTTTGTCATGAGGAATGCATAATGTGTCAAACTAGAATGTTGAACCATGAACATTTTATTTTTGGGTTTTAATAAAACGACAAAACTGAGTGTTGCTCATTGTGTTTGGTTGAGCAGAGCAATGGAACTGCGAACACCTTCAGTATAATTATAAATATATATACACAGATTATGAGTATATACAAGGGAGAACTCCCAGAGGAACCAGGTTGGGATGCATGTGTGTCCTGTACACGTGTGTGTGTGTTCTGTACACGTGTGTGTGTGTTCTGTACACGTGTGTTTTCTGTACGCGTTTGTTTTCAGACAGACTCGTACTCCGTCTCCCAGGCGCTGTACCTGTCAGTCAGGCTGCGGGCTGAGGGCTTAGAGTGAGTGATAACCTCCAGGAAGTCTTCCGTTGTCACGGTTTCCAACTCGATCACAGGCATGTCTGACTTCCCTGAGAGAACAGAGAACAGTCAGATAAGGCCCATCTGCTTGTCTGTCTCCCTGCCTGTCTGTCTCCCTGCCTGTCTGTCTCCCTGCCTGTCTGTTGGTCTTACCCTCCTGGTGGGACTCCAGAGCATCAAAGATCTTGCGTACCGGCCTCATAGCAGCCTCTTTACACACCAGCCGAATGTCTGAACCTGAGTAGCCCTCTGTCTCCTGGAACGTAAACAGGAAGTATCCTTAAACACAGACAGGAAATACCACTGCTCAACTAGAAAGGAAACACATATGTCCTTACTTCCAGGGATGGATCATTACATCTGAGATCCTCGTCTGGGATGTAGAAACAAACGCTCACTCATACCTGTGCCAGCGTCTCATAGGTCAGATCCGTGCGTAGCTCCACCCCTCCTGTGCAGCTGACTGGCGGCAACCAATGAGAGATCATGGCCTGACGGGCTGGACAGGAGGGAAGACCAACCAGAATCCTCTTCTCTAACCGTCGCAGCATGGCATGATCTAGCTCCCTGAGAGAGGGAGGGAGGGAGAAGGACAGCGGAAAGAGAAGTGGAGGAGTGAGAGAGAGAATGAGGGAGGAAGGAGGTAGAGAGGCCTGGGTTCTCACCAGGGCAGGTTGGATGCGGCCAGAACAAACACCAGGTCATCAGAACGAGCCAGACCATCCATCTGGACCAGCAGCTCTGTTTTCATCCTCCTACTGCCCTCATGCTCTCCTCTAGGAGACAGGACACAAGGTAACATGACACAAAGAGGGGGGAGACAGTAGGGAGGAGGGGAGAGGAAATAGGGAAGGGGGGGAAGAGTAGGGAAGAACAAAGTTTGGTCCATGTTCTAAACCCCTCCAATCTCCCCCAGCCTCCACTCTGCATCCCCCCATATCACCTCCCTGTCTCACCCCTGTCCAGTCCTCTGGCCCATAACTGACTCCAGCTCATCAAGGAAGATGGTGGAGGGGGCGTGGTACCGAGCCAGCTCAAACAGCACCTGCATGAGCACACAACAGTGTTTGTGTGTGTGTGTGTGTGTGTATATCCTAAACGTGGGCACCGTGCAGTGGGACGAGACCCTCACCCTGACCAGCTTCTCGGAGTCTCCTCTCCACTTGCTGACGATGCTGGAGGCGGAGATGTTGAAGAAGGTGGTGTTACACTCGGTAGCTACAGCCTTGGCCAGCAGAGTTTTCCCTGTACCTAAAGAGGAGGAGGGAGAGGGAGAGAGGAGCGGTGAAGAACAGAAGAAGGAAAGGAGGTGAAGAGGAGGAAGAGGGTGGAGAAGGAAGGGGGGGGGGGTGTCTCACCTGGTGGACCGAAAAGCAGCAGACCTTTCCATGGAGACAGGATCCCCGTAAACAACTGAGGATACTGAGGAGAGGAGAGGAGGAAGGACAAGGAGGAGAGGAGAGGAGGAAGGACAAGGAGGAGAGGAGGAAGGACAAGGAGGAGAGGAGAGTATTAAACAGTCACATCCTAGAAATCCTCAAATAGCGATGATCCATGTTCTAGAGTGTGGTGTTCCTCCATGCATCTGTGTGTGTGTGTGTGTGTGTGTGTCAAGATGCGGCCCCATATTTGTCGTCATCACTGTGATGGAGGGTGTGTATTAGTTGGTGATTGGCTGGTATTCAAGTATGGATTAAGTGTCAGGTTAAGAAATGTCCCTGGCCTGGGCCTGGGTCCAGGGCGGTAGGTGAAATACCAGAGCAGGCGGAGGGGCGCTACCTTAATAGGGTAGACGACAGCCTCTTTGACTAATCGCTTGGCGGCCTGCAAGCCGATGATGTCATCCCAGTGCACGTTGGGGTTGTTTAAATAGATGTCCTTCAGGAGGGCGGAGAGAGATGGAGACTTATTAGCACAGTAGGCAGGCAGGAAGGCAGACATTCACACACAAACACACACACACACACACACACACACTCATACAGCTTGAAGACACCATAGAGGACATTGATCGGACTACAGAGGTTCTCTGCTGCCCTCTAGTGGTAGAACTGCAGCTATGGAGCAGCACGGGGTGTGCTCTGTGGTCCAGTCACATGGGGATGGTCAGCAGCTTCCTCCTGTCTCACCCTACTGATGATGGCAGCCAGCTCCTTCATCTCACTGTTCATCCCACTGAGCGCACTGATGGGCTTCAGCAGACGCTCCTGAGACGGAGGGAAGGGGGTAGGGAGGGAGGGGGTGAGGGAGGGAGAGAGGGGGTGAGGGAGGGAGGGAGGGGGTGAGGGAGGGAGGGAGGGAGGGGGGGGGGAGAATGAATGACAAAGAGATCGAAAGAGAGTTAGTGAGAACAATATAGAACGGCTTTGGGGGGGGGGGGGGGGCAGGGGTACTTGCCATGGTGACAGGGACAGATACCCTGGAGATGGGGTGGTCACCAAGGACACCGGGGTAGTTACCATGGGGTCTGGGGGGCAGGACAGGGGAGCCATGTCGGCCGCTGCTCCTTTAAGGGCGTCCTGGATCAGACCTCTGTAGTCAATCAGCTGAGCCTGAGACAGGGCACACAGCACAGCAAACTTTACCACTGTCCTAGCCTCTCTGGACCTGTGTGTGTGAGAGTGTGTGTGTGAGTGTGTGTGTGAGAGTGTGTGTGTGTGTGTCAGCCACCTTCCGTGGCAGAGGCCCCTCCCCTGCTCCATTGCGGGGGATGGAGGAGACGTTGAGGCCGAAGTCGCAAGACTCTGGAGGAGAGTAGTGACCGTTCCCCTACACACACACACACATACAAATACACACACACATACACACACACACGCCAGGAGTCACACTCTAATCACATAGTTCCGTTTACTGGAGCTACTAGAACCATGGAGAACTACCGCTGATCTAGAACACCTAGTTGTTTGGTTATTCAACATATTCATTTGTTAGAAGAGTAGTAGAACATACGCTAGAGGGTTTACTGGTCTCCTTGGCAACCATCTTCGACTCTTTCTTAACCCCAGACTGAGGTCTTCGGGAGGAGCCTATCCTGGGGAGAGGTGGAACCACAGTACAGGGGGTTCTGACAGACGGAGAGAGAAATATTTAGAAGAGTCAATGGTGGTGGGGTGGAGGGATGCAGGATGGGGGTGGTGGGGTGGAGGGATGCAGTATGTGGGTGGTGGGGTGGAGGGATGCAGGATGGGGGTGGTGGGGTGGAGGGATGCAGTATGGGGGTGGTGGGGTGGAGGGATGCAGTATGTGGGTGGTGGGGTGGAGGGATGCAGGGTGGGGGTGGTGGGGTGGAGGGATGCAGTATGGGAGTGGTGGGGTGGAGGGATGCAGTATGTGGGTGGTGGGGTGGAGGGATGCAGGATGGGGGTGGTGGGGTGGAGGGATGCAGTATGGGGGTGGTGGGGTGGAGGGATGCAGTATGTGGGTGGTGGGGTGGAGGGATGCAGGGTGGGGGTGGTGGGGTGGAGGGATGCAGTATGTGGGTGGTGGGGTGGAGGGATGCAGGGTGGGGGTGGTGGGGTGGAGGGATGCAGGATGGGGGTGATGGGGTCGAGGTATGGAAGTCAGAAGGTGGTTCAGGAGTGTGATAACTCACCTCTTTTTACCACAGCTTCTGGGCTGCCGGCTTTCAACTGCACAGAGGGAAACAGCCAGGGTTAGAACACAGCGCTTACCACTATGCCTGTGTGTGTGTGTGTGTGTGTGTGTGTGTGTGTGTGTGTGTGTGTGTGTGTGTGTGTGTGTGTGTGTGACTCCACCTGGCTCAAGGACTTTCTTGGTGAGCTTAGGGTGCTTCTGGAACTTGATGTAGTAGTAGCTCTCATACTCCATCAGAACCGTCTCCAGGTCCACATTGTCACACACCTCAAACCTCCGCAGGCCCACGCTAGTCTCCTGATCCAGAGTACGGGCAGCATCCATGTACCTGACACACACACACACAGTGATCATACCAATTTCTTTCTCTCTATTATACACAAACACACACACACCTCCAGTATATATAAATGATCGTGACCATCTTACCCCTGCTCTGTGAGATGGTGATAGATCAATATGAGTATATTTCTTCGCCTGGTCTCTGTTCTCAGCTCATCCTAGTGAGAGAGAAGTAATTAATTAATTAAAGAAATCCCTCCACTAGATGGCGCTGTATCTGTTCCAAACATTCCTCGGCTCTGCTGTGAGTGTGACATATCGCCTAGGTAACCGGTGGACGCTCATTGACTCCACACTCACTGCATTTAGTTAGCTACAGAAAGTGTTAGCTAGCTAGCTAGCTTGCTAATTAGCTAATCGCAGTCGACATGCGTAACTGACATTACATGCAGGGCATTACCCTTCGCACTTTTTGTAATAGCTAAGCCATTCATAAAGCTTTATAAGTTCGCCGCTGTTGAAAGATAAGGTATCTCTATAGTTTATCCCCCCACTTCCAGTTGGCATTATTATTGCAAGCTCTACAATATGTCGTTTGCGGCCGACACACATTTAGACACAACAAAAACAGTGTCGCTAATCTAGCTAGCACTGACTATAAACGTTAATGAGTTCACTTTGTTTGACAACATCAAGCGAAAAGCAATGCTCCACTCACCGCCTCTCTGGCTTGATTTGCTGTTTTGATCGCTTGATATGAGAGCTCCATCGTCCTGTGTGAGGATTGCAGTATGCCTCTGCTGCGAGATCCACGGCTAAAGTAACTTATAGTGCTAGACTAGCAGGGCTGCAGCACGCCAAGCTGCCAATCTCAACTCTGACTAACAAGATCCATTACATCTCGTCTGTTATGGTTATAGACCATAATAATTACATTTAGGTTGTGCACATTTTATATAAATTAAATAGGTACACTTTCATAAACAAACAAAAATACTTTATTCTTTAATACACACATTATTAACAATTAGTGACGCCTAAAATAACACAACGGCCACATTTCATACCTCAAAACATTTATTGGTACGGTCTTTTTATTCAGTTCTGTATCAATTTACAATCAAGTATAAAGTGAATTAGTGTTTACCACCTTCATTTGACATGGGACTATGGTTCATCAACATGGACAGGACAAACAAACGATAACACGACCCTATCAGACACTCCTAAAGTGTCCAAAACTAACAACATCCAGGCCTTTCACTAAACAATGGACTGGAGCAGATAGGAGAGCAGGTTGGTTGACTGCATATAACACATTTCAGCATGTTTTCTTCCAGACAGGTGATTCCCACCTCATTCACTTATCCCTCCACAGTTCTGAGGGTGACGGAGTATTAAAACACAACACATCCTCTGCATGGATCTGGCTCATGGAACATGTCCCAGAGGTGGTACCCCCCTGTCCCCCTCCAACCTCCCCGCCCTCAGAGAACCCCAGTCTCAGAGAGCAGGGTGCTAGCCTCCAGCAGGAGGCCCTTGGCGTACACCCGCACCGTGTAGAAAAGCGTGAGAAAGTCCTGGGTGCTGAAGAGGGTGTCAGCCAGGGCAAAGCCCAGCGTGGAGGGGATGAAGCCACGGCCATACTCCACCATCCAGGTGCCCGCGCTCCACTGCACCGACGTGGCCTCGCCAACGCTGTGGACGATCGTGTCACCTGGAGAGAGAGAGACGCACTCGGTAAATAAGACAGTGTTGTTATCTGAAGAAAACTATTCACACATTTCAACAGTGTTGGGCAGGTCTTGTGTGACTGGAGGGGAGCAGTGTCTCCTAGCTGGTCAGTGGATCCTACCAGGGTAGTAGATCTCACTCTTGGTAGATCCCTCCTTCCACTGGCGGAACGTTCCGGAGATGATGGTGTCTGAGATCTCTGCCCAGTAGCGCCCTGGGGAGGGGGAGGGCACACACACACAAACAGGTTGATCTGGTTATGTGGTTCTTGGCTGGGGCCAAGAGAATGATGGGCGGGCAGGGACGGTACCAAAGTATTTTGTGTTTACTGTCTCTACCTGAGTGTCCTCCTGTGTCTACCGCCGTGCCAAACAGCAGCACGTACTCCGTCAGGGAGGCGTGCAGCAGACACATGGAGCCCATCCATCCCCCAGCGTTCACAAACACCCACTGGAGGTCCTCGTCTGGCAGGATGTGACCCGGGTACTTCCTCCTCAGCTCCACAACCACCTTGGAGAAAGCCTGGTCGTGGTCCTGACCTGGAGGAGGGGGAACAGAGAAACCGATGGAGGCGGGGAGACATGCTTTCTTATCATTCAATTAGCTTACTACGGTATATGGCTAGCTAGATAGTATGATAAGGATTTGCTATCCAGTGTCTGTTTCAGTTTTACAGGAATAGCTATGACTTGTCACAACTGGGGCTTAGGCCTACATCAACGTGAAAACATACACTTTTTTTTACTTACCTGCATACTGTTTGGCCAATTTGGCAACATCTTCTTGAGTGAAAACGTACTGTTTTGTGTCCATCCAGTGCCGCAGGAATAACACTATCAAAACCGACACTCCCGTAAGCACTATGAGTTTCAAAATTACATTGATCAAAGACATTGTTTGTAGTTATCTTGATCAGCCCCCACGCACTGACAAGCTAACATTAAGACAAGGAGAGACGACAGGTAAACACGCGCTCTAAACGGAGTAGGCGTGATACATATAACCTCAATTCCTTCCTGGTCCGACGGAGCATGTACAAGAGGGATGTAGCCAATCAGAGTGAGCGTTAAGCCACGCGTATCCAATCGGAATCGCGCAAAACTAGGCGAGCCTTATCGAAACATCGGGTACGCTTGATATTTCTACCGTGTGGATTGGGATGTATGTGGGACGTACCGTATTTATTCTGGTTTTAGTAGGCTCGTTTTCACACGCATTGCTGACTAATCTAATTAATAAAATGAGAATATATATGTGAGCTATAAATATCGCCAGCAGCTTTTAGCACAGTGTTATATATCTCAAACACTATTGCGTACACTAAATACGCCAAACTAGGTAGACTTCCATCTCTGGAAGTCTGGAACTCAGATCCATCAAACGGAACTATCACGCGCCTGCCAATCCATATAGCCTGAAAGTTCGTCACTATGAACAGCAAAGGCGACACCTTCGACCCCAAAGGTACAGTACATACAATTATGAGTAGTTATGCAGTAGGCTATCGGTATTCACTCGTTGGTTAGCATGAACGAAAACCACAGTAGCCTACAGTGAAAAGGACATAAGAACACTTAAAACCACACATTTTTACATATTTCTGCACAAGGAGTTCCACGTGATTTAGTTCCTGTTTGTCTGTGCGGATCCTGAAAGCAAATGGATAAGCACGCCTATCTTCTATGGCATGGCTGCATATTTGTAGATCATTCATGATGCAAGTTACCAGTTGTGTCATTTAAAGTTTTGTGTATGTTTTTAAAATTGTATTTTTACAAACGCCGCGCAAGTAAATCAAGTAAATGGTAAACAGGTCAGCAGTTAATGCAGTAGTTATGTGAGAGTGATGTGTATCTGTATGCATATATATGTGTGTGTGTCATCAGAACACCAGCACCTAAGGTACAACCCTCTGAAGGGCAGCTGGGTCCTTGTTTCCGCTCACCGTATGAAGCGTCCCTGGCAGGGGCAGGTGGAGAAGCCCCCCCAGGAGAACGTGCCCCGCCATGACCCCAGCAACCCCCTCTGCCCCCGCAGTATTCGTGCCAGTGGCCAGGTGAGAAGTGAGAAAACAAGGTCTCCTTCACTGTTATTTACTGTTGTCCAAAAGCTTGGTGGCCATAGTTTGTCATGGCTGTTAGTCATCTCTGAAATGACCGCATTGCTGTTGTGTCTGTCTTTGCAGGTGAACCCAGACTATGACAGCACCTTTGAGTTTGAAAATGACTTCCCTGCCCTGCAGCCTGATGCACCTGACCCAGGTGAGAGGATGGAAAAAGTTTAGTTTTTACACACCTTTATAAGCTCTTTTGAGTTGGTTGGATATGACTCTGTGGTCCATAACACATTAACATGACCCAGAGAGCACAACAATACATCAATAACAAACAAAAGCCAACACCAAAGACACATGAAGTAAACCACTGGCATCTCCAGGACCACCCCAGTTCCTCTGGATGGATCCCTCGTCCCCCAGTGGAAAGAGTGATCTACCGAGAGGGCGAGAAGTGGTGGTGGTGGTGGTGGTGGTGGGGGGGGGGGGGGGTTGGGGTGAGGACGACGATGGACACAAAGACAGACAGCTACTTTAGCAATATTTAAGTGTGCAATAAGGCTATTGCAATAAGAATTCTCCCCATCTCTCCCTCTGACTTTTTCTCTCTTTTTCCCCCACTCTCTCTCTCTATCTCTATCTCTCTCTCTCTCCTTGTGCTCTCTTTCTCTATCTCTATCTCTCTCTCCTTGCGCTCTCTCTTTCTCTCTCGCTCTCTCCTTGCTCTCTCTCGCTCTCAGGTACGGTCCAGCATCCTCTGTTCCAGTCCAGGGCAGCTAGAGGAGTCTGGTGAGAATAATCAGAAGGATCTACTGCACTGTTACACCCTTACGTTATCATTTACATTTAGTCATTTTTAGCAGACACTCTTATCCAGAGCGGAGTTGTTGTAGTTCCACAATATAGCCACCAGATGATACTGTGAGCAAGGACATCAATATTTTCTGTCAGAACCTCTGCCGCACAGACACTTCCTCTATGTTGACACACACATGCACCAGTCCATGAGGGTGTTCCAAACATTTGACAGGGCTATACTTGAGGGTGTGGTGTTTTGGACTTGATCACAGTTCAACAAAATATTCAGCATTCAATCATCCTCCCCGTTGCATCCTTTTGTTGTTATGTTTGTTTACAATTTCAAGTTATCGTCGCTGTTCCCTTAATACGTCATCTGTGGTGTTTGTATAAAGAAGGGTTATTGTATAGTCTTGTTGTATAACTGGGACACTTTACAAGAAAAGGATGTGTAACACTGCAAACTGGTTTGCTAGGATCCATGTTTAGACAGCCAATCAGCCAGCCTATTTCACAGTGAGTGAGTGTGTGTGTGTGTGTGTGTTTACACAGCAAGGTGATGTGTTTCCATCCCTGGTCTGATGTCACTCTGCCACTCATGCAGCAGTCGGAGATTGTTAAGGTGATTGACAAGTGGGCGGAACTGGTCAAAGATCTGGGCTCCACCTACCCCTGGGTTCAGGTATGGGATTGGACGTTACGTTTTTCTTGTCGATCATGACGACTTCCAGCTGCACAACCGTAATACAAGTTTTTGACTCTTAATGTGTTTTAGATATTTGAGAATAAAGGTGCCATGATGGGTTGTTCCAACCCCCACCCCCACTGTCAGGTAAAATACACACACACACACACACACACACACACACACACACACACACACACACACACACACACACACACACACACACACACACACACACACACACACACACACACAGGTCACTGGCTCTGTTCCACTTAGCCCCATCCTGCCAATCAGTAACAGCTCTGCTCTATGAGGTGTGTCGCCCTGCTCAGGAGAATCTTCACTCCATTTATCCTTCCTTCTTCCCTGGCTGTCTCTGCAGTCCCTCCCTCCCTCCTTCCTTCTTCCCTGGCTGTCTCTGCAGTCCCTCCCTCCCTCCCTCCTTCCTTCTTCCCTGGCTGTCTCTGCAGCCCCTCCCTCCCTCCCTCCCTCCCTCCCTCCCTCCCTCCCTCCCTCCCTCCCTCCCTCCCTCCCTCCCTCCCTCCCTCCCTCCCTCCCTCCCTCCCTCCCTCCCTCCCTCCCTCCCTCCCTCCCTCCCTCCCTCCCTCCCTCCCTCCCTCCCTCCCTGTAGTCCTCCCCTCTCTGTGTCATCACTGATGGTCTGGTAGAGAGATTTTAAAAGGTCATAACTTTCATACTTTTGTGTTTGACCAAGTCTGCAGACGTTCTCCTCTCTCCTTTCTTCTCTTCACCACCTCTATCTCTCTCTCTCTCTGACATTCTCAGAGAAGATAAGGGTAGGAAGAGTTGGATCTGACTTTCTTGTCGCTCTAGCTGCCTCTATTCCACCATATTTAAAAGTTGACTGATTCTCAGTGATGTTGTTCTTTGGAATGTGAAGCTACCAGCAGGGGGCAGTAGGTGACTTCACCCAAGCCTCCCTATCTATCCCTCCATCTTCATCTCCACCGCTTTGGTTCCATACTCTCATGATAAGACATCTATGTCTGTATTTAAAGTTCTGAATGATTTGATGTGTCCTCTTGGTCTAATGATAGAGGTTCGGGTTGGCCTGGGTTGACCTGGGGTTTGAATCACATATAGGATTTATGAAGTTAGATGTGCCTGCTGAGGGACCCAGAACCCAGTCTCCACTGGTGGATTGATTCGGAGAAGAGCTGCTTATCAATACCCCCCGCAGGCTGGCGGGGGAGTTTCAAAGAGAGGAGTTGGGTGATCTAACGGAGCAAATATTAGCAGCAGACGTTTTAGTCTACCCTCTTCTCATCCTCCTTTCCTATCATCTATCCTCCCCTGACTCTTGACTGGACTGTGCTGCCCTGTCTCCTGGTCTATAGAGACTGTGCTGCCCTGTCTCCTGGTCTATAGAGACTGTGCTGCCATGTCTCCTGGTCTATAGAGACTGTGCTGCCCTGTGTCCTGGTCTATAGAGACTGTGCTGCCCTGTGTCCTGGTCTATAGAGACTGTGCTGCCCTGTGTCCTGGTCTATAGAGACTGTGCTGCCCTGTGTCCTGGTCTATAGAGAGTGTGCTGCCCTGTCTCCTGGTCTATAGAGACTGTGCTGCCCTGTCTCCTGGTCTATAGAGAGTGTGCTGCCCTGTGTCCTGGTCTATAGAGACTGTGCTGCCCTGTGTCCTGGTCTATAGAGACTGTGCTGCCCTGTGTCCTGGTCTATAGAGACTGTGCTGCCCTGTGTCCTGGTCTATAGAGACTGTGCTGCCCTGTCTCCTGGTCTATAGAGACTGTGCTGCCCTGTGTCCTGGTCTATAGAGACTGTGCTGCCCTGTGTCCTGGTCTATAGAGACTGTGCTGCCCTGTGTCCTGGTCTATAGAGAGTGTGCTGCCCTGTCTCCTGGTCTATAGAGACTGTGCTGCCCTGTGTCCTGGTCTATAGAGACTGTGCTGCCCTGTCTCCTGGTCTATAGAGACTGTGCTGCCCTGTCTCCTGGTCTATAGAGACTGTGCTGCCCTGTGTCCTGGTCTATAGAGACTGTGCTGCCCTGTCTCCTGGTCTATAGAGACTGTGCTGCCCTGTGTCCTGGTCTATAGAGACTGTGCTGCCCTGTGTCCTGGTCTAAAAAGACGTCTCCCGATTTGTCGAGAGACTCTGTGGTGCCCTCTCTTCAGCTTGCTGCAGTCCTGCTCTGATTAATATTCCACCTCCCAAAATGGAAACGGTCCTTAAGGGCCCTCTCCGACATTGTTTCCCTGGCAACGGTGTCTCGGAGCATGTTTGGATAATAAGTACAAGACCACATGATCTTCCCCAGTCCCTAGAGTTGCTCAGCCAGGTCACAGCAGCCCTACGTCTGGTTAGAACAGGGCACCACAGAGGACACAAGTAACACTGTATGTAGTAATACTATGTGCTATGACAGTATCAGTACTCTAATATTAGACAGTATCAGTACTACAGTATTAAAGAGTTTCAGCACTGCAGTATTATATCGTATCAGTACTGCAGCATTAGACAGGAGCAGTATTAAAAAGGATCGATATTAGACGGCGTCAGGTACAGACTGAATCAGTATTGCACAGTATCAGTATGTCTGTGGGAGCCAAGTCAGTGATAGATGACAGCCTCAGTGTGAACTCAGTTCCTAGGCTAGGCTACTGAATCCTTGTGCGGTGTGTGTGTGTAGGGGAGTTTACCTTTTGAGAGTAGCTAATAAACAGAGAATGAGGGCCAAAATGGCAAACTCTTCCAGGACTGAGTGTCCCTCCTGAGCAGGGTTGAGGGGAGTCAGGGGGAGTAGCTAACATGCAGCCTGGAGAGGATGAGGAGGTTTTACAGCATAACTGAGTGAGAGTGCTCACAAAAGAGTTGAAACAGAATTGAAAGATGGCTGTAAAGAATGGATGAAGGAATTGGGTTATGTGCCTGAAGGGACAGGACATAGAGAACAAGTGATATCCTGAAAGATTCTCTCTGTCGCGCTCGCCTTGTCTGTTTCTCTATTGCTCTCTGCCTGTCTGCCTGTCTGCCTGTGTGCCTGTCTGCCTGTGTGCCTGTCTGCCTGTCTTTTCCCTCTCTTTCCATCCCTCTCTTTCTCGACTGCTCTCTGTCTGTCTGTCTGTTTCTCTCTCCCTGCATCTCTGCTGGACCTTGTTCTCATTTGTCAGGAGCCACGGGGGAAGGATCTTCTCAAGGTCTATCGTGTATCGCTTTTTGCTCAAGTAGGGTTTCAACTTTTATCTCCCGAAATGTATTCCCGAGATGAAAACGAGAGGATTAAAAATACATATATACGATATCCAATCGAAATGCGTCAGGTCATTTCCCCCTGCTCTCCCCGACTGTGAGAAAACGGGAGAAAACACATTCTCTGACTCTTTTATTTGAAAGGGGAAGGGGGGGGGGGCTCTATCTATCTCTCTATCCTGTCTCTTTTATGAGACAGGAGGAATGAGGGAGGACGGACAGGCAGCGAGGGTCCAGGAGCGTACACACACACACCAGGCCCGGAACATCACAGGGACGCCCATGTGCGCACGGATCCCCTAATGGACTGACTCATGAGACCCAGCTGCAGCAGTATGAAAGGAAGGAAGGAAGGAAGGAGGAGGGGAAAGGAAGACGGAGGAGGAAAGGACGAGGAGGACAGAATAAAGACGGAGGAGGAGGACGAGCATGAGGAGGACGGAGGATCGAGAAGGAGGAGGAGGGAGGGGGGAAGAGTGTGGAAGCTGAGGAGGAGCAGGCAGTAGCCGGGCTGCCACGTGTCTGTCAGCAGACGGGAGCCCCCGAGGAGGCCGGCTCCACACCAGGCTGTGGTCCTCAGAGCTGCTAGATTAGAGCTGCTCTGTCAGACTGGGGCCGCAAGTTAGGGGGCGCTTTATCTCCTGGTATATGAATGACATTATCCGCGGTGATAGAGACAGCCTGAGGAGGAGAGCAGGGAGTCAGGCCCGGTGGGGCCCCCCTGACCGAGAACAGGCAGCGAGTACAGGACAGACGGCTCACCTCGCACGTTTACTCTGCCTCAGAGGCCTGTCGGTCTATAGAGAGAGGACAGCGGCAGATATTTTAGAAGGAGAAGTGTAGTAGTTGTCACTATTCCCAAGGCTGCTCATACACGAGGTACACACACACACTTCCACACTTACACACATATGGTTGGTGGTAGTTTCAGGGGACAAGGGAGTGTTTACAAAGTGACGAGCCCCCCAGGCAGGGACAGGGGGGGTGCTGTTAGGGAATGAGATTAGTCTCCCCTCCGTTCCCCTCCTACTCTCCCTCCTTTCCTTCTCCCTCTGCTCTGCTCTATCACTCCTGACAGTTAAATCAACATACGGGATACTGTGAGGGCCAGGCAGAGTACTAAGGGCTGGATGCAATACTGAGGAGTAGATGGAATAGTGAAAGCCAAGCAGAATACTAAAGAGTAGATGGAATACTGAGGACTAGATGGAATACTGAGAAGTAGATGGAATACTGAGGACTAGATGGAATACTGAGAAGTAGATGGAATACTGAGAAGTAGATGGAATACTGAGGACTAGATGGAATACTGAGAAGTAGACTAGATGGAATCCTGGACAAGATGTAATACACGAGCACTAGATTTGGATCCTTACGGCCATACATAGACTTTGGTCAGTACTTTACTGGCTGTTCCTTGGCCTCGGCCTTTCAGACTGCATATGCTTCAGATACACTTGAGGTTGCTGGCCTGAAGTCGTCACATCAATTCAATCATCATAAAAAGCACTCAGTGCACCAGTGAGATAGTTCAAGTGCAACTGAAGCTTTGGAGAGTGGAGATCTCCTGTTTTGGAGCCTGCTACCTCTCCTCCTCTCCTCTCCTGTCTTCTTCTTCCTTCTTGCCTTGCCCGGCTTCTCCTCTCCTCAGCTCACCCAGGCTCACCTTACCACCAGGCCGGTCCACATCCATTAAGTGCAGACTCCGAGTGCTGTGCCTGGACCGTGCTGTGGGAGGTAATTAATTGAATTTGCAGCCAAATGGAGGGACATTCAGTCCATGTTTGAAATCTGATGAACTGGGACTAAATGTTTAATGCATAAGCACATCTTTCTGTTGTTATGCATAATTAATATCCTCCTCAAAGGTGAGTCAGTCCTCACAGGGTTCTTTATTGGTCTCGCCATAATCACACACCAGCACACTCACTCACACACACACACACACATACATTCACACACACACAAGCGTAGCCTATGACCACATACACACTCAGGCCTTGCCCATACCCAGACATTCTCGGAGCGAAAAGGCTAATGGATGTTCTATGACATTAGGAGTCTCCTATGGCCCGTCGTGGGGTTGTTAATGCAGCCCCCCCTGCCCCCCCCCCAGTGGAAGACCTCAGGAGACCTCCTATATTTGCCTTTACATGAGGGGCTCTCACACAGCTATTGGCAGATCACGTGTCTTCTCCATGCTAACACGTTGCCTGTTGGGTCGGTGCGTCCTTTGTTTACAGAGCTTTTAGTTCCGAAATTTGAGCTAAGCTAGCTGGTCACCCAACCACCCCAATCACACTGCCTGTACTGGTAGGAAGCAGAGTGAAGGGTACCAGGGTGCTTGGCTGAGCTCACCATACCCACAACACTGTAGGATGAGCTGTGAGTCATGATGCTGGAATGCCATTGGTTACAGTGGAGGTGTGTGTGTGAATGTTTTTGTTGAGAGCGCATGTGTATGTTTGTGGACTTTGTGTGGGTGTTTGTTAATGTGTCAGGAAAATCTTTTCTCAACTAGTGCACAGAGTCGATGGAGTCAAGAAAGTTTATTACTTGCGCATGCAGCAAGGAGACAAGTCCATGGAGGCACAAAGTGGGTGTGTTTGTTGATGTGTGTGTGTGTTAATGTTCCAGGGTCAGGCTTCAGGTGTGTGTAGACATGACTTACTGAGGTGATCTGGCAGATGGACTCTGGGAAATGCGGTCTGTCTGCTCTCAAACCTCCGGTCTGGCCTAGCAAGGTTTCTGTAGACGGGATCAGCACACACCAACACTTCTCTGCTCTCCCTCAGGTGCTTCTGGGAGGAACAGGACAGATTTTACTTCCCAGCTTGTAAAACAGGACCTTGATTTTCCCAAGTGTTATTTGATTTTTATAGTGCATAAAACCGTATGAGGAGACAGGCTCTGTGGAAGTTTTCTAAAATGGAGCAACATGGCTGCTTTACTGGACTGGGTTTTACATGTAAAGTGATATGCTGCTCTCTGCTTTTTTTTGTTCATTCTTTTTTTGGTCCAACTCTGTTTTGCCCATTTCTGCTGGCTCTCATCCAGACTGGCTGGTGGGAGCTGAACCGTCTTGTCTCTTCACCCCTGTCCCTCGCTCTACCCTCTCTCCTCCTCTCTCTCCCTCCTCTCTCTCCCTCCTCTCTCCCTCTGTTCCTCTCCTTGCCTCATCTGCAGCCGTTTTATTGCATTAAACACGTTGAATTGTTAGGAGAGAAGAGTAGGGGGGGGGGGGCAGTGGATTAGTGAGCCTTTTAAGGAGAGTTTATATGGCATGAAGAGATTCTTGTAAAATATGATTCCTCTGATGAAAACATGGCAGGAGCCTGTAGGTTTTTGTCATGTAGTACACAGCTGGGGAAAAGGGCTTCGGGCCCGGGGGCAAGCTAGAAGAAAGGAGAATCAGAAAAGCAGGACAGTTCAGCAACAGGAAGTGTGGTGTCCCAGAAATGGAGGGGATTGAGATAAAAACGCTGACTGTCATTGCATCAGACCAGCTCATGAGTTTGTGTTCTTTTTGTTGTTGTTAGTACAGTGAGGTTGTTATGCTGTCAGCTGGTTTGGTAATGGTTGCCGGGTTCCCTTGGGGAGGGAAGGAGGGTTCTTTCTCTTTTCTTTCCATCTCTCTTTCTCTTTAAAGTTCTCTTGTAAAGTCTGGCTAGCTTGCTCTTGGCCAGAGATACCTCTCTACTCCTCTCCAACTTTTGTCCCCTGTTCCTTCTCTCCCCCTGATTCAGTGCTGCAGGCACAGAAAATAATTTTACTTTCTAAAGTTGGTTTTCAGTCAACCTCGAGAGATGGAGGGATGGCCAGGCAAGTACAAAAATGCAGGGAGAGAAGAAGTGATACAAGCCATAATAAAATAGGTTCAATCAGGCTGTGAGAGATCCATCCGTTCACCATCCATCCATCCATTCACCATCCATCTATTCATCAGTCTTTAAATTCTCTCGTCATATCCTGTCTCCCGTCCTTACTCTGATGTGTTTGTGTTCCTCTTTTTGTGATGTCATAGGTGTGGGCCAGTAACTTCCTCCCTAACGAGCCTGCACTGGCCGACAGCTGTCAGAGAGAGTTTCTACAGCAACATGGAGAACCGCTACTGCTACAGTACGCCACACTGGAGGCCGAGAAACAGGTACAAATCACACACACACACACACACACACACTTAGATGTAGTACTTAGAGGACAGAGTCCATGAGGCTTTTGATTGGCAGTTGCTTGGTCAGTATAGTAACTCTCAATGTGATTGGCTGCTGTCCCAGACTCCCCTTAGCCTGCTGCTGTCCCCATGGCAGCTCTTTCACACCTCAGCAGGTGGCAACTGGCCGTATGGCACACGCACACACACACACACACTGAATAAAGCAGATGAAGCAGATAGAAAATGAAGCAGATAATTAGAGTGAGTGTTTGTGTGTGAGTGATTTTGTGTGTGTGTCTGTGCACTTAGGCTTGTGTTCGTGTGTGTGTGTGTGTGTGTGTGTGTGTGTGTGCAGGACTTGTGGTCATGCTGAGTGTGTTTGTGTCCCCCCAGTGTGGGACGAATACTGATCTGTCACAGAGAATAAAAGACGAGGAGTGTGTGTGTGTGTGTGTGTGTGGGGGGTGTGATGTCATTATTTATTTTTGTTTGTGTCCGTGTGTGTGCATGAAAAGAAGATGCATCGATAACAGCATTTGTTGAGAACCCAAACAAATAAAATTCAACCGTTACCAACACTCGACCGAGACCAAGATGTTTTCCACCAGCCTGAGGGTGTGGCTAGCTGACAATTATACTAACAATCCCCTCAGATGTTTCCACGGTGATGGGATGTTGATTGATTGGCAGATCATTAGCGTGTCGGAGAAGGAAGTAAGCCATGTCAGAGATCAGAGGCTGGACCAGGGTGAGGATGTTGTGAGCTGTCGCCTAGCGACCACAGCTATTAGGGAGAACCGAGAGCATTCTGATTGGTCCTGCTGGGATCGGTCCCGGCCGCTGTCTTTGTTGATATGAGCCCCAGCAGAGTTCTAATGTGTGCCACTGACACACAATCCCTCACACAGGCACGCACACACACTCAAAAACACGTACACAGACACACACTTCTACTAAGCCAAGACCTCCCTGTGACTGCCTGTCTGCGTAAGTGCCTTCTAAACTAATGTATTCCTAATGGAGGGTTATTAACCAATCAGCCAGGTAGCTGGAGCTGTAGCAGCAAGCTCAGATCACCTTGTTATTGCCAGAAAGGAAATCAAATCAGCATTGTTCCATTTCATGCAAATTAAGCGCTGTGTCCAATCCTGATCTGCCCTGCACAGCTCATTTGCATAACACCGGTGTTGGTGTGTGTCGGGAGATGTGTGTGTTCACAGACATGCATTCTCTCACACACACACACACACAAAGAAAATGAGATGAGAGGAGGTGAAGAGGAAGAAGTGCTGATTAATTCTAGTCTGAAAAAGTCTGAAAAAGACTCATCCCAAAGTTGTTGCCACGGCGACATCTAACATCCTCATCCATGGCAAGGGAACGGAGCTGCTGTAGCAGGACTGCGAGATTATAATGATAATGAAGATGAGGATGATGTCACTGTTAAAGTTTTGTGAGATAAACAAGTGGAGGGCAGGGATTGGGGGTCAGGCGGCAGCCTAATGACTCAAACAGGAAACACACACACACACCTACACACACATGCCCTCGTCCCCCTATCCAGTTGTCCTTAGTGTGACTGATATCTGTCAGCTCCGAATTGCTCCACCATCTCCACCATACTCCTCATCCATCATTATTAACGCCCAAACGGCTGGCTTTCTCTGCTGCACACTGCTGACACACACATGCACACGCGCGCACACACGCACACTTTATGCATGCACACATAGACAATACACTTATACGCACCACAGACACATATATTCCATAACCACTCAATCTGTGGCAACTCAGTCTGTTCACACAGTAACAGACTGTACGTATGCACAGACACACACAACACAGACATACACACACACACACGTAAACACACACACTCACACTCTCATCCTGCCTTTGCACACTGACAAGTGGTTAAAAAGCGTTCAATAATCTCTGATTGGTTAAATAAAGACACTCGCTCTTCTCTCTCTGCAGGAGCGAGTGGTTGTGGAGAGTCCTGATTGGTTGGTAGTGGTTCCATACTGGGCCACCTGGCCATTCCAGACACTGCTGTTGCCGCGGAGACATGTCCTGCGCTTGACGGACCTGACAGTCCAGGAGAGAGAGAGTAAGGGTCACGTCCCCCACCCCTCCTCCTCTCCTCTACCAACTTGTTCTTTCCTCCTCCATCTCTCTCTGACAGCTATGAGTGCCCCAGGCCGGCCCTGCCTGACAGACTTAATCCTCTATGTAAATAAATGTCACATTACGGAGCTACTCTGTCAAGGCCGAGGGTGCGTGTGCGTCTGGGTGTGTGTCTGTGTATGTGTTGGTCAGCTTGTCAGACAGATAACCTGCTTCAGAGCAAAGTAATTAAGAGCCACTCCAGGCACCAAACAGACCCAAAATACTGTGCCTGCCTGCCTGTCTGTCTGTATGTCTGCACGTCCACCTGCCTGTCTGCCTGCCTGTCTGTCTGAACCTCCGCCTGCCTGTCTGCCTGCCTGTCTGTCTGCACGTCTGTCTGTCTGCACATCCACCTGCCTGTCTGCTTGCCTGTCTGTCTGCACGTCTGTCTGTCTGCACGTCCACCTGCCTGTCTGTCTGTCTGCATGTCTGTCTGTCTGCAGGTCCACCTGCCTGCCTGTGTGTCTGCATGTCCGTCTGATTCCCTTTCCTGACAGGTTGTATTTTAATAGTGTTTAAATGACAGAGGCAGCTGTTGTTTGTGTCAGGAAATGGACTTGGAGTGTTTGTATTACAGCTCCATCCTTGAAGGGCAAACTTAATTCACTCCAAACACAGGCAGAAGGCCCATTTAGGGAAATGATGCTGCCATCTTGCAGTTGATAGAAAATGCAGATTATACAACGTCTGTGTGATCAGTTTGCTACAAATGTTAATTAGGGTGCTTGTGTGTGCATGTGTGTGCATGTACATGAGTGTGTATGTGTATATATATATATATGTGTGTTTGTAAGGGGTATTTATTGAACTGTTGTTTTCTTTGGCCTTAACCGCAAGAGGAAGGGCAAGTCTCCATTGACAGACAGTTTGTGTGTGTGTGTGTGTGTGTGGGGGGGGGGGTAACAGTAGTGTGTGTGGGGTAACAGGAGTGTGTGTGGGGCATGACAGGAGTGTGTCACGAGCCACTGTTCTGTTCTTCTCCACAGGCTTGGCTGACATTATGAAAAGACTTCTGACCAAATATGACAACCTCTTTGAGATCTCCTTCCCGTATTCCATGGGCTGGCACGGTAAGACGTGGGGGGGGGGGGGGGGGGGTGCGTGGGGGGAGCAGACGAGCAAGAGGGAGGGAGAGAGGGAGGGACAAATTGATTCAACAGAAAGTGTTCTAGGGTGGGGCGGAAACCAACTGTACTATATTACCTGGGTACTAAAGATCTCTAGACCATTGTACCTTACCTCATCATCAGACTGGCTCTGGTTCACACAACCACACAGGGATGTCTATCACCTGCAGTCATCTGCAGACCAACCAGAGGTCCTTGTTAGGAGAGGCCTCACCAAGATGGAGAGAGGAGGGTAATGATGGACAGCTTTCATGAATAAAAGAGGACCTCAGAAGAAGACAGACTGGGGAAGGATGTCATGAATAAAAGA
Organism: Osmerus mordax; assembly: GCF_038355195.1. NCBI lineage: Eukaryota > Metazoa > Chordata > Actinopteri > Osmeriformes > Osmeridae > Osmerus > Osmerus mordax. Next base: position 6,441,128 of record NC_090063.1, on the reverse strand, counting down.
AAGAAAGAGAGAGAGAGAGAGAGAGATAGAAGGAAGGAGGAAGAGGACATGGTGGCATGCAGATAGGGAGGGAGGTCATTGACGTGTGCTTGGCTGGGGCTGGTGAACAGGTGCTGGGCTGTCTGACAAGTTCAGTAAGAGCTCTAGCTTAGGCCCTGTTAGCTGTGTCGGGGTCCGAGGACTCGGAGAGAGAGGAGATGAAACGACGAGACAAGACAGGAGAGGGGAAGAGGAGAGGGCTCGGCCAGAAAGAGATGTGTGTGTGTGTCTGCCAGTGCAGTTTGGCCAACGGTCTCAGAGGCAGACAGGAAGTCATCTTCTTCTACGGCCCATGTGCTTCTGGTCTGAGAGCGGCTCGGCAAACTCTGGAGGGAAATCAGCCATCAGACAAAGTTACCTGCAAGGAGACCGAGGCTAGCCTGGAATGAATAAGCTTGTCAGGCAGACAGAGAGGGAGAGAGTGTGTGTGTCTGTAAGAGGTCTGACCAGGACTTGTCCAGACATGCTCTCTCACACATCTCTGTAGCAGACCCCATACATTCATCATGTCCCACTAATGGGCCTGTAAAGCTGAAAGGCCTGGTCTGTGCCACACACACACACACACAGTCACACCCCAACTCCCAGTGTAGTCTCCCCCACCATCTCCAGTGTGTAATGGTTTCTGACAGGGTGTGTGTTTGAACTCCACGCCCCGCTCCCCCCCCCCCGCACCCCCGCCCCCACCCCCTCCGCTCCACTTTGCACCAAACAGCTACCCCCCTCTCCCATTTGAACAGGAGAAAGGAATGACAGGATATCTGCAGTTTAAGGCTGGCTTTTATTACTCCCACACAGCATGTGTGTGAAGTCTAGTCTACAGGATCTCTCTACTTCAGCCCCCCCCCCCATGCCCCATCCACAGTTAATGAGGAGAGGAGTTTGGTGTTAACCTCATAAGAACTAAGGTTACCAAGGTTGTCTGATATATAATTATGTGTGTGTGCATTTATATATATATATATATATATAAAATTCCAATGGCTTCTCCCTCCCTTATTGTACTTGCAGATGTCAACTGCAGGTCACATTTCCCTGGATGTTCACAGCCCTCTTTCCCTTTTACCCTTTATACACACACACACGCACACACACACCATTAGTAGCAGTGATTAATGGAGCAGTCCTTTATCCCTCCATCATTCACAGCTCAATAACTCAGAGGGAGAGTGAGAGAGAGGAAGAGAGAGAAGGAGAGGCAGGTAGAGAAAGAGAGAGAGAGAGAGAGGGGGAGGAAGAAAAGAGAGAGGGTGGGTTAAGAGATAAAAGGGAGAACATTTCTCCCTTCATTTTAGCCTTTCGTTTAACGTTCTCCCTCCCTCCCCTTCAGGGTGTAATGGAGGTGTGAATATAAGTTCTGTGCAACACTTACCACGACTCTGATATGAAAAGCAACCAATCACCTGTCAGCTAACTCAGCACTGTTCTCGACGCACTCAGAAATTGGAGGTCCTCTCTCTCGGTCCTCGCCTCCATCTCCTCTCCGCTCTCCCCCTCCTTCGCTTCCTGCTCTCCTCCGTCTCTCTCTCTCCCGCCTCTCTTCCCTCCTGTCCCCTGTCTCCGTGGGACCCTTTTATTGGCTGTCCCGGCCCTCATCAATCAGCTGATCCATAATAACTACTGTAAACAAATGAGCTTATTGGCTGCCAGCCCTCCTTAACACAGGAAGTGACATGGTAATGACAGGCTGAAGAGGCGATGGATGAGAGGAAAGTAGAGGAGAAAATGTTTTGAACGCAGGCTCTCCCCTTTCCGGATTGATTCATCTTGTTGTGTGGGTTTACTGCCTATTTCAGCCTCTCCAGATGAATTATCAATGTGGAAGTTCTGATGATAGCCTTTAGTCACGCTTGTTTGAATATGCAGCCAGGCATGCACTCAATTTCAGAACCACACACACACACAGACACACTCGGATCCATAGCAGTGTAGAGGATGTAATTTAGGCGTGCGTGAGAGGTGTGTGCATGTGTGTGTGTGATAGAGAGAGAGGAAACAGCCATAACTGGTTGCAGAGAATTTCATTTGGTGCTCTTAGATATATACACACACACACGCACACCAGTCAGAGGAAGGTAACTAGTATTTTTCTCAGTCTGCTCAGGTAATTTCCCTGCAGGAGAAACTCGACAGGAAAATGAACTCTCCCCATCTGCCCACTCCTTCTCCCCCCCTCCCTCTCCCGCCCTGTCATATTTGCTTTGCCCTAATGAATTGTACATTAATCGGGCGCAGAGTTGTAGCGTCGTTTTAGCGCGTTCCTGACTGGAGGTAGCTGGAAGCTTTAGTCCACCTCCGCCCAGTAGACCCTGCTCTGCAGTGCTGTCACAGCCATGGCCCCTCCGCGGTCCTCCTCGGCCAACTCCTGCTCCACACTGCACATCTCCAATCACTTTCACCCCCCTCCCCGTCAGCACGCTCGGCCTCCCTGATCGATATCCTCCACCGATCCATGACTCAGGAAGTCTAGCTGTCGAAACAGACGGAGCAGAAGCAGAAACAGTGAGTCTGGCGGGCGATGCGGGTGGAGGCGGCTGTGCACACACTGTTCACCTTCGGGTGCCGGAGAGACCTAGGATGCACGCCGGTGTGCCATCCGAGTGTGTTTGGAATGTGCAACTCTTGTCAACAGCTACTTTCTGGTTCAGTTTGTTTTGCTAATATTCCAGAGTGAGGGCGTCCCAGTGGCGTGAGATGGTGAACTAGCAGGGAGTGTTGTTACACACCGGCGGCACCAAACACATCACGCTTATAATGGGATGAGATCGACTAAATTAGCTCTTCCATGAAAGATAGATGACCCTGCAGTATTTGCAGTACATCTGTGTCTATTTTTTATCTCTATCTCTGACTGTCTGCATCTCTCACTCTCTGTCTCTCATAGATTGTTCTCTGAGGCAGCATACAGATATGCAGACAGCAGAGGTTTTGGTGGTATGTGTGTGTGTGTGTGTGTGTGTGTGGGGGGGGGGGGATAAGGTCTGGGAGAAAAGCCAAACTGCTGTTTCTCACAGTCACTTCATATCTTAATAAGCACCGTAGAGACCCCCCCCCCCCCCCCCCCCCCCCCCCCTCCATACCCCTAGATGCCACCAGAGGAATCTACGTCTTCTGTGAGAGGCGTTGTGAAATGTAACCTGTCCTGTCACTGACTGCCCCCCCCCAGGAGCCCCCACTGGCCCCCACCTCCAGGAGGACCAGTGCCACTGGCAGCTCCATGCACACTACTACCCCCCCCTGCTCCGCTCTGCCTCCGTACGCAAGTTCATGGTGGGGTATGAGATGCTGGCGCTGGAGCAGAGAGACCTCACACCTGAACAGGTGAGGGATACAACCGTATGCACACACAGACTATACCCACACATTTAAGTATATATATGTATAAACAATATATATATAGACACACGTCCTCCAGCCTAACACATGCTTACAATGCACACACACCCTCTCCCAAGCCTCTCTCTGTCAGCCTGATTTGAAGGGTGACCTGAGTGCTCCTCAGCTAAAGACAGGAGGGGAAAATAAAGAGACTAGATATCCCTCTCCTCCCTGCCATCCCTCTCTCTCTCTCTCGCTCTCTCTCTGTGTCCTCCCTGCCATCTCTCTCTCGCTGTCTCTCTGTCCTCCCTGCCATCTCTCTTTCTCTCTCGCTCTCTCTCTGTCCTCCCTGCCATCCCTCTCTCTCTCTCTCTCTCTCTCTCTCTCTCTCTCTCTCTCTCTCTCTCTCTCTCTCTCTCTCTCTCTCTCTCTCTCTCTCTCTCTCTCTGTCCTCCCTGCCATCCCTCTCTCTCTCTCTCTGTCCTCCCTGCCATCTCTCTCTCTCTCTCTCCCCTTCTCCCCCCTGCCATCCTCCTGTCTCTCTCCAGCCTATTCCTCCTTAGCACTGTCTGTCTGTCCCCTGCCCCCACCCAGCTCTCTTCTAAAATATTGCAGCTATAATGTTGTCCATCTCTCCCCCCTCACTCTTCCCTGTGTGTGGGTGTGTGCCCATCTCTTTTCTGCAGGCTGCGGAGCGTCTAAGGAACCTTCCAGAAGTCCACTACAAGACCAGAGAGACAGGGGGGAAGGCTTGAGGGGAGACTGGAAGGAGGTGGGAAGAGGTGGAGGGGTTGTAGGTCGGGGTTGATGCAATCTACTGTGTGTGTGGACACGGTGAGATGTTGATGCTGGGATGAGAGGTTTATGCACACCGATACACACACACACACACAGATGTGCACACAGTCCTACCTATATCAGAGAGACACATGCACACACACACACACACACACACACACACACAAACACTCTCCTGGCTCAGTCAGAAAGATTTAAAGAGAGTGGAATGTTTTCCCCAACCAGACTGCACTGTATAAGTAAATACAACCTTATCAGGTAAATAACAAATGTTTGTTTTCCTCCCAGGCAGGGATCACTTGTGTGTTATAGATCCACTGTTGTCAGTTTGTTTCATGACTGGGAAAAGGCTTCTGTCTCACTGCCTGTGCTCTGTCAGCCAGATTCTAATAGAATAATTGATGACGGGGCTATGTTAGCTCTCGTTGTTAATTAATCAACCAATTACCCATCTTTACTTTGTGACCTGAACACATGTTTACAGATGGAGCTGAGGCTCTGATCTGAAATTAAAATTGGTTTTTGAAACATTCAGTTATTTCCATCGCCTTAAGGAAAGTAACTTAATGAGGTATTTGTGTGTGTGCTTGCATTCACTTGTGTGTATGTGTTTGGGTGGCTGTGTGAGTGTGTACATGCAAGCATGTGTGTCTGTGTGTGTGTGTGTGTGTGTACATGCATGCATGTATGTCTGTGTGTGGGCGTGTGTGTACACGCATGTTTGTGTGTGTGTGATTGTGTGTGTATGTAACCCAGTGAGGATCCAGTATGTCAGGGACAAAACCAAATGTTAGCTATGAGCAGCTCCAGTGGCATCAGCAGCATTTTGACTAATACTGGTTCTCTTTAACACTGTGCACTCATTTCTAACATCATCACCCCCCCCCCCCCCCTCACTTCACTTACCCCTCCCTCCCTCCCTGACTCCCATCCTAGCCCAGAGTTATAGATGAGTACAGTTTCTCATTAAACTCCTGTTATGGATGAAACCTCGACTGGAGGCTGAGTGGTCAAGCTAATCCATCTCTCCTCTTCGTGAAGACAGCTTTGTCATTGTAACCCTCTCCCCTCCACTCCCTCCTCCTCTCCCCTCCACTCCCTCCTCCTCTCCCTTGCCTCTCCCCTCCACTCCCTTCTCCTCTCCCCTCCTCTCCCTTCTCCTCTCCCCTCTTCTCCAATTTTCTCTCCTCTCACCTTCTCTCCTCTACTTATTCATGAATGCCATTACTGTCAGTCCAGGAAGATCCATAGACAAATATGTGTTTATTCCAGAGTGTGCTGCAGGTCGATGTCAGTGTTCTCTGTGGAGCGTGGCTCTTGCTGAAGGGACAATACAGTATCGATGTCAGTGTTCTCTCACCATTATTTAAACAATCCATACCATGATATCACCCACCGTCAGACAGACCCGATCTCCGGTGTGCTTCATTAGGGGAGGCGGAAGAAGAGGGTGAGGCTGACGCTGGAGAGAATCATCCTCCCAGGAGCACTGGGATGTTTGACAGATACCCAACATCTGGAGCACTACTGTGTCTGTGTGTGTGTGTGTTTCCAGTTCTGTCTGGTATGGTCTATCTGACTGACTCCAGCTGCCGTGACAGCATCTGTCATCCCTCCGAGGGAATGTTGGCAGTGTGCCCGTCTTCATTCAGAGATTCCAGAGCACGTCGAGGCAGCGGGACTTGACCGCTGGGCACGCTGGGAAACGACAGACCTGGTCACGGTTGGGATTGACGAGCGATCCTCCTGTTCACACGGATCCTCAGCCTTGCTGGCGTCTGTCTTTCCTGCCCGTCTCTCCTCTTTGTCTCTCCTCTCCCCCACCTCCATGTGTCTACCCCTCTGCCCTCTCCCCTATGTCTCTCCTGTCCCCCCACCTCCATGTGTCTATCCCTCTGCCCTCTCCCCTATGTCTCTCCTGTCCCCCACCTCCATGTGTCTACCCCTCTGCCCTCTCCCCTATGTCTCTTCTCTCCACCTCCCCCATCCAGCCCCTTTTCCCACCCCAGACAAGTGTTGTGCCTATGGTATGTATGTAATGTTTGTGTGCTGTGTGTGTGTGCCATGTGTGTGCGCTAGGAGTCGCAGTCTGATGTCCTTGGTATTTCTCCTGCAGACCAACCTTTCTGTGCCCTTGGTAACAGTCAGGGGGAGGGGTTAGTCTGCCTGCCAACACACTCCACCTGGACACACCTGAAGTAAATGAGCCAGCAAATGGAATACCCCTCCCACACACACACGTACCCCCCCCCCCCCCCCCCCCCCCCGAACACTCACACACACCTACAGTACACACCACACACATTCAAGCAACGATGCGAATGTGGCTCCAATCCATCACTCAGTTAAACATACCCTTCAAGACAACAGCAGGGAGGCATCAGATTTGAACAAACGATTTCATGCTCCGTGTAATCAAAAATCACATCCATGCGCACGCATCCACGCTCACTCGCATGCATGCGCATACGTGACACAGACACATGTAAGTAGGCATGCACTGACACGCCCACAACGGTGCCGTACTCGTCTGTGCACGTGTTTAGACAGTTCCTTCAGTGTTCTACTGCAATACTCCACCAGCGCTCCCATCTGTTTCGTCACACACGCACACACACACTCCACACACACACGTAAACACAGGGGGCTAAAACCAGTCTGGGGAGAGCTCTTTAGTGTGTCCACTGGCGTGAAGAGTTTTCCTATAGACCAGAGACCTGGCTCCACCCCCCCCCCCCCCCCCCCCACCCACACACCCTACCCTTTGGACTTTCCTGATTGTGACTGGACGAGATATTGGCAGTCTGAGAACAGCATGACTAATCGCTGCAGCTTTCTGCCAGCCTTGTGCCAACCGTACGCCACTAGCTGCCGCCCTGGTGAAGCGAGCCTGCCATGCAGTCTGTCTCCAAACCAGAGGGACCTTCCCACAATCCCCCAAACCACCCCCCAAGTGCCCTGTTCCACTTGTATAATTAAGGATGAGTTTGCCGATATGCGCGCACACACACGCGTGTGCATGTAGTCGCATGCATACACAGTCCACGCACAGACGACATGTTCCCAGGAGCTCAGCAGTGCCAGAGCTCTGGGACCCTAACCACAGAAACACACATAACTGACGTGGCTCCGAGGACAAGGGAGAGACAGAAGGAGGTCGCAGGGTCTCACAAGGATTCACTGGGCTCCACAAGTCTGGCTTCAGCCTGGGTAGGATTGAGGTTTGGGCTGGAGCTAAACCTGTGTGTTGCAACTCACACACATCGTATGCACACGCACACTCCCGAAGGTCACACATCATTGAAATTTGGTTTAATTGTATAATAGGGTGTAGCGAGGTGTGCCGATATTTCTAGAAATTGGCATTACTAATAAAATTATCAATTTAATGGGCACTGCCAATCAAGAAAAAAAACGATTATGCAGTAATTGAAATATTCTAAAATAATGGATTCTTTTTCTTTCTAAGAGTAGAGCATATCATAACAATGATGACACGCAGGTTACATTTATATTTATAAGAATCAGATTTAGATGGATTTGAAGTGAGGACGGTTTGGTTTCAATTAAACTTTAACAGTATCATTTAAAGACAGACAGAATATAGACGTTTGGGTTTAGATAATTGAGTTTAGTCTATTATTGAAATCTAAATGATCCAAGATTACGTGCAGACAATAATACATTTCCTTTACAAATCAGAAACAAAGCTCTCCCATGTCAATGCTAGTGGAAAAGAGAGTTAGAGTATAGCTGTAGTTACGTTTGATCAGGGTTGACCAATGACAGCTGGGTGTCTGAGGGAGTTATTTGGATATCTGATAAAAGGATTAGTATCATTATCATGCGTGGCAGGGATTCTGAGACTGAGTCTACGTGGTTTCAGTCGATGAGTTCGCAAGAACTGCGTTGGGTCATTTCATCTGTCCCTGTTGTATTGGATTTGCGGTGATATTTTCCGCAATTCCGCATACCTTTGGTCCAATGTAGTATATGGCTTTTGCAACAGCCCTTTACAGAGTTCCGAACCTAATACAACACCTAATTCTCTTGTGGTAAAGGTGAAGTCTCTGAGACAGTCTTCCACCTTGGCATGGTGATGTGGTGGGGTGTGAGTGTGCTTCTGAGGGGAGTGGAGGACACTGCTACACAAGTCTGGATGTGTACACACCTCCTCCTTCCAAGCTGGTCTGTGGTGTGGAACTACGGCTGCAGAGGACATGATGATTGCTTCATTGGGATTCGTTCCAAGTTCTCCCAGCTTGTTTTATCTTTATATGCAAAAAGCTGAGAGGGAGGGAGGGAGGGAGGGACTGGTGCAAAAGCATCAAACAGCCAGTCTGTTTAGACTTCATTTCTGATTTACATTTAATTTCTGTTTCTCTCCAGGGTAATGTCAGAAATAGGACTCTGTACGTGGCTCTCTCTGTACCTCGCTCTCCGTCTCTCTCGTTATCTGTCTCTATATATACTGTATGTCTCTCGCTCTCCGTCTCTATCTTTATCTATCTCTGTCTCTAGCTCTCTATCTGCCTCTATCTCCTTATGTCTCAGGCAGACCAGCAGACAGACAGAGACACAGACAGGCAGACTGATGGACAGACAGGCAAGCAGACAGTCACAGACAGGCAGACCGACTGACCGACCGACAGAGAGACAGCCAGGCAGACAGGTCGTCTTCTGGTGAGGAAGTGGTCAGGCTGGTTGATTTTGTAGTGTAGCCAATGACAACGTCAGCTCAGCACTGTGACTCAATGAGAGTGCATCAAGATTTATTTCACATACTTTATAGTGTGTGTGTGTGTGTGTGTGTGTTTGTGCAGTATGCATGTCTCATTCTAGGATCAAGTTCAGGTCATCCTAACCATGACCTCATGTCTGGTGGTGCTGTTGTTGATATTATGAATATTTAACGAGTATCAGACATTAATATAACAACAACATCCCTGTAGTCCAGCACAGGGGGGTCCACTTCATGGATCTACAGCAGGAGGAGGGGGGGGGGGGTCTACGGTCACTTATATTGCATTAGAGGACAGAAGGACCCCGCTTGACCTGTCGGCCAATGAACCTTGAACTGAAGCTTTGTCTACTCTCACCCACACACGCACATACTGACACACACTGACATATACACATGATCACCTGCGCACACACACACAGTCTGGATATCCAATTCATCTGCTCTGTCTACAAAATGTGGTCTGTGCTCTAGAGAGAAGTCTTCTGTGGTGGGAAGATTTATAGAACCTCGTATCTTCACGTTTATGGAAAAGAGCCGCAGAGGTAAGTGTGTGTGTGCTTGTGTGTGCGCGTGTGTGTGTGTGTAGGTGTTTCCAATGTAAGTAACAGCAGATAGAAATAAGATGTTGAGCACAACTCACCCGCCTCAGAAACATCCATCAGCATGTCCTAAAGTATCTGCAGTGAAGTGGTCATGTGCTCATGGTCATGTGATCACGGCCAGGTCCTGTCCCGCTCCAGCCTCATGGACACTGTGTTCCTCTTTGGTTTACAGGAGGAAATGACCGCCATGCCTCATAAAGGAGGTCAGCTGCTCAGCTTCAGAAGTGTGATGGTGGGTATGTGGTAACAGGGCTGGACTCAACAGTGCTGGCAGGCTCGGCAACATGTACACACAGCCAACGAGAGTACAGATCCATTATATGTATCCCAGATGTATTGGTGGAGGGAGGGAGAGAGAGAGAGAGAGAGGGGGAGAGAGAAAGTATTTGCCTCTCTCTGCATCTCTCTCTCTGTTTCTCTCTCTCTTAGGCTCTCTGCCTCTCTCTCTCTCTGCCTCTCTCTGTCTCTCTGTCTCTCTCTCTCTGCCTCTCTCTCTCTGTCTCTCTGAGACCGGTAGACAGGCAGAAGCAGGCAGAGATACAGGAGATCCCACAAGGGAGTCATATGTGGATAGAGAACCTGCTGATGAACCTTCGGAGTTCTCCAGGTGCTTCCAACACACAGGGCTTTAGCGTGTGCCTGTGTAGCTTTAATGACATCTACAGATTCTGTACTCTGATGTGTGTGCAGTGTATGTTTGTGTGTCTGTATGTGCATGTGAATGACTGACCATGTTCAGTGTGTGTATGTGTGTGCATGTGTGTGTGTGTGTGTGCGCACATATCCTCACCTCCCTCTGGGGTAGCCCTGATCTCAAGGCACATCAGCTCATCTGTCTTTACTTAATAAAGACAAGATCTTCAAACACTCTTTGTCTCTCGCCCTCTCTCTCTCTCTCCCGCTCCTCCTCTCTGTCTCCCACTCTCTCTTCGCTCTTCTGTCTCTCTCCCTCGGTCTCGCCCTCCCCCTCTCTCTCCCTCTCTCTGTCGCAACATCTCGAGAGGGTCTCACGAGGCATGTCATACACACCATATTGATTCGCTGCTCTTTCCGAGAGGGACACATGACAGCTCCTTTCCCTGACCCACCCCTCTCCCTCCCTTGCTCCCCACCCTTCCCCCCCGCCCTTTTTTCTCTCTTTTACAGTCTCCATACATTCTCCCTCTATTTCTTTTATTTAGAAAAGGTACTTGTAATAGTATTTGTATTTGTATTTTTATATTGTAATTTACGGCAACTTATATTTATTCCACTTAGTACTGCTAGTCTATGTACCCTTAGTATAGTTAGTCCACATATTTAAATTTTAGGTATATGTTTATTGTATGCACCTTCCTGCCAAAGCAAATTCCTTGTCTGTGCAAACTTTCATGGCGAATAAATCCCTTTCTGATTCTGATTCTGACCCTCTCCCGCCTCAGACCTTACGAAATACCCTTCAAAGGATTTTGTACTGAATGATACACCCTTTTGTTTTTGTTGACTAGTGACCATTATATATGGATGAGCAACACATTACTCATAATAGTAATGTGTGTTGTACCTCACAGCGTTTGTTTCTGCTTTGTTTGTGTACCATCTATGTTTTATGTCAGTAGTCATTATGTTTTTATATTGTTTGGGGTTACGACAAGGTACGCATGTAAAAGGTAGCTGAGACCTCCCTGCTAAATAAAGGTTTAATGAAGGAATACCTTTCGTTTTTTCCCTCCCTCTGTCTTTCTCTCTTCAGCCCCTCCCCTCTCTCCTCTTCCCCCTCCTCCCCCTCCTCCCTCCTCTTCCCCCCTCCTCCCTCCTCCTCCCCCTTATTTCTATATCTGGTTCTGAACCACAGAACCTGGTGGCTTGATTAGCATATTCATATTATTTATGACTGCACTGTGGTTTCATTGAGATACTTGAGTGCGTGTGTGTGTGTGTGTTCACGGCGGATCCTTCTCTCCCCCTCCAGTTAAAGAGCCGTGGGGCAGAAAGTGATTCATGTTCCTTTTCCCAGAGAGCCTTGGAGCGGCCCCCCATTTTAACGCCTGGTGAGGAGGATATTGATTATTATAAACCAGTGTTTAAACTTTACGTCGCCGAGAAAAACTGCCTGCTTATTCTTCAGCATGAGGTAGTTCAGCGGGGACGTAAAGTAACACCCTAAAGAGAGAGAGAGAGGAGAGAAAGAGAGATGGAGGGAGAGAGTGTACAAAGAGGAGAGAGAAGAAAGAAAGGGATAGAGGAGAGAGAGGAGAAAGAGGAGAGACACTTTCGCCATCATCATCACTGGATGAGAGCAATGGCATGTCTGCCGTGCTAAAAGCTGATTGGCTCCAATCAGCAAGAAGTGACACGGATGGTTACACAAGAGAGTCTCAGGAAGCCTTGAATCGATTCTGATCTACTGTTCAAAACAAGCAGACGGACAGACAGACAGACAGACAGACAGACGGACGGACGGACGGACGGACGAGCGGACAGACAGGATAATAGGATAAATGATACCACTGAGATTTGTTCAGGGTAGAGGGCTGTATTTCCTTTTTTCACTTACCCCCCCCCGCCCCCCCCCCCCCCCACAAACACACTACACACACACACACACACACACAGAGCCACAGTGGACGGGCTCCAGTGGGAGCTGCAGCCTGAGAGGTTGTGATGGATGTTATGTCACCACCTGCCAGAGGCAGAGAGCTATATTACTGACCAACCTCCTGGGGACTGCCTCGCAGCCATACCTCCCCTCTTCTCCTCTCCCCTCCTCTCTTCCCCTCTCCTCCTCTCCTCCCTCTTCCTCTCCCCTCCCCTCCTCTCTCCTCCTGTCCTCCTCTCCTCCCTTCCTCTACTCTCTTCCCTCTTCCTCTCCCCTCCCCTCCCCTCCTGTCCTCCTCTCCTCCCTTCCTCTACTCTCTTCCCTCTTCCTCTCCCCTCCCCTCCTCTGCTCTTTTCTCCTTTTTTCCTCCCCTCCCCTCCCCTTCTGATTCTCTACTCCACTCTCCTCTCCTTCCTCCCCCCCCCCCCCATAACCACTCCTCTCCTGTTCTGCGTGTGAGTGCGTGTGCTGAGTCAGCCTGCTGAGCAGAGTGAGGTAACAGAGCGTACAGGCAGAGAGAGCTGGTCCTGATGGCTGCCGCTTCTCCTCCATTAGAGCTGCTGTGCAGAGACGGAGCCCTGAATGCCAGATCCCCACGCAGCATGGCTGAGAGCATGCACGGCCATGTGGGACTTACAGCTGTGGTAATGGTAGGGTCATTACGATAGTTAATAATCCTAATATCTCTCTATCTCCTACACTATCCCCTCTCTCTCTCTCTCTCTCTCTCTCTGTGTGAGGAGGGGTAGGACCCAAATGCACGATGCGAGGCATGGTCGAAACATGGGTTTTAATTCTCAAAAAACTGGGAACAAATAGGGCACTCACATGTACAGGTATTGTAAGGACAAGACAAAGACTGGACACAAAACAGAAACCTAAATACACAGAACCAAACGACACACAGGTGGACACAATAACGCTAACGAGAACAGGTGAAGACAATGACAGGGAAACACTAGGGCAGGACAAAAAAACTGAAACCGGGGGGGGGGGGGGGGGGGGGGGGGCACCGCTGTGGCCGTGACACTCTCTCTCTCACACACACACACACCACACACGGCGATGCCAAACACGCGTCCAAGACAAATACTGCACACATATTTGTTCAGGGTAGAGGCATGTATTTCCAATTTTCAAAATGTTCACACATTTACACACACACACACACTGATCTATCTCTGTGTTTCTTAATCCCTGGTGTAACTGTAGTTTCAAAGTTAACTCCGCATCCCATTTGTGTGTGTGTGTTCTACGATATGTTTGTTGACTCTCCACACAGAAGCTTCTGGACAGAGGATGGTCCTCGGGGAACCAGCCCTTCATCAAAGCCAGCAGATCCACCAACCTTCAGAGGCATCCAGTCCTTACAAAACCCCACATAGCCAGAGAGCACTGTGGAGATGTAGTTACATAGTACAGCACTGCATTTAGGAGAGAGTCAAATGCATTTAATTGAGAGTATATTACAGTCTTTTATGGATATTACCCATCCTGCCACACCTCTGCAAAACATCACCCATTGCTAACCTACCTCTACACGTTTGGATTGCTGTTCAGTAGATTTGTTGTTGTGTGTGGGGGGCAACTTTATCAATGCGACAAGCACTTTTGGTTTAAGAGACCCAAGGGAGCAATTGAGGAGAACATGAACTGCGCAGCTGTCAGTAGCCAGTTTGGGGTAAACATAAAAATCCTCCACATTTTTTCCAGCTCAGGTAAATCATTTGCTTGTGTAGCTTATGTTCAGTTTAGGAGCATTGCACAAAAAAAAACGCCCTGTGCACGAATTATGACAGTTGTAAAAGTTTGTGGCAAAAGGGTCGGCAGTAATAATTGTTAAGAAGTTAAGATACTTTTTTTTGCATGTGATATCCTTCTAAATGACTCAATTTAGTTTCTTTATCAGGTTTGCTTTTAAACCATTTTATTCACCCTTATCCATATGCCTCCTGCGCTCTCCACCCCCCCTTCTTTATCTCCCTTTTCTCTTCCTCTCTCTCCCTCTCCCCTTGTCTGTCTAGGTCCTCTCTTCCTCCATCTCTCTCTTTCTCTCTCCACAACGATTCCCACCAGTACAGTTCAGGCTCAGCTTCCCTGACAGAGTTGTATCTCCACTGCCCTGCTTCCTGGTGACATATCCATGGTTTCACATTCAGAGGATTCTAATATTGCCTGAGTCCTGGTATATTAAGGTTGGAATCTAATATCATGTCCAATATCAGCCCCCGTCTGCTCCTTGTCCCCTGTCTCATCCAGGGTGAGAGAAAGATGCTTCATTCCATTCTTCCCTCTCTCCCCTTCTTCTTCCATGTTCCCCAAGTCTGACTCTATTTCTCTCTCCCCTTTGTACCCGCCCTCTAGCTCTCCCACTCTCTCTCTCTCCCTCCCCTCTCTCCGCCTCTCTCTACCTCTCTTCTTACCCCCTTTCTCTCTACCACCCCCCTCCCCCCCGTCCCCCTCTCTCTCTTCTCATTTGCACTCTGATCCCAAGGGGTCTGTTATAAGCCACTATGTATGCATGTTTAATCTCGTAGTTTTTTCTCTTTCTCTTTCTCTGTCTCTCTATCTATCCATCTCTCAGCTCTCTGTAATGAGGACCACTCGCCTTTTCACCCATCTCAATGAATCTCTCCTCTTCTGTCCTCTCGTCCCCTCTTCTCTTCTCTTCTCTCTCCCTCTCCTCCCATGTCCTCCTCTCCTCCCCTCACCTCCTCTCTTCTCTTCCTCCCTCTCCTCCCCTCCTCCCCTGTCCTCCTCCCCTCACCTCTCTCTTCTCCTCTGCTCTCCCACCATGACAAATCCAACACATCTCTCTCTTCTGTATTGGAAATGTCATTTGCATTTATATGCAATTTGATATCAACATTGAGTTTGGATGAAGCAGGCCGTAGGGGCTCCAGTAGCTGGTCTGTGTCTGATTGCTGTGTAGCAGAGGTGGTTTGGAACTATTGTAGCATGATGAGGTCGCCGCGTCTGGGTTGCAGGGGGCTTGAAGCATTTTGGTCTAGCGGTAGCAATCAACCAACACCATTAAACACACGAATACACTAACACAGACACCTCTAAGGGAAGTGAATGTGCAAGGAGCTTCAGCTTTACTGGCTAACCCAGTCTGTTTGTCTAACATTCAGGTCACCTCTCTCTCTTTTTTTTAAATCTTTCTTTCTCTCTCTCTCTCTCTCTCTCCTCTCTCTCTCTCTCTCTCTCTCTCTCTCTCTCTCTCTCTCTCTCTCTTCTCTCTCTCTCTCTCTCTCACCTCAACTGTCATATTTTCACTTCTCTTCACCCTTCCAATCCTCTCTTCACCTTTCCCCTCCTCCCTCCACCCCTCCACTGCTCCTCTTTCCTCACCTGTCATCTCCTCTGTGAGACCAAAGGGTAAATAACCCAGCTCTCAAAAGTCTCTGGAACATGTGCTACATCAATCAGCAATCCCTCCATCCTCCTCTATCCCTCCATCCTCACATCCCTCCCTCCCTCTGCCCTCTGCCTGACGCTCTCCAGACCTTCGCTCTCATTCTCTCTTTTCAGACACTTCCTGCTCTCCAGCATGAATGCGTCCAATCAAAATCAAAACGCCGTCATCCTGCCACTCGAAAAAAGCAACATATCCTGTGTTGATTGATGTCCTTTTAAATAGTCATCAGAGAGCGAGAGAAAGTGAGAGGAAAGAGAGAAAGGGAGAGAGAGAGAGGCGCGTGAATGGACTTGTGTGTGTGTGACACACGCATCCGACTCCTTCCCCAGAAGTGTCAGGTTCCTCCCCCCCCCCCCCCCCCCCCATCACGTTGCACCCCCCGACGTGAGGTGCAACGTGATACGGCACACAGGTGCGGGGTTCTTCAGGAGGACAAATAAACTCCTGTGGAGACGAAGACTCGCTCCGCCATTCCCCGGGGCTCCTCACATGAAAGGGCCGGCCTGCTCCTCGACCCGGCCGTACGTGTTTGGATAAGGGAGAGCAGGAAGGAGAGTGACACCCAGTAGGCGCGTGTTGAGGGACGTGTGTGAAGCCATAATTGGATGTGTGAGATTGGTTTGAGCAGAGTCACATTTGTAACGCGAGCGTGTCGGGAATTCAGACCTGCCAAAATGGAGGGCAGCCATCCGTGTCTCTCGCTCGCTGCGAAATGTGACTGACGCGCCGCGCGCACGCCCGCACGCACGCCCGCACGCACGCGACTCAGTGTTTCCACCGATACTCTAGATGACTGATTGTTATCTAGGTGTGTGTGTTGTGTTACCGACCGTGTACGATCCCCCTCCTGCTTCTCTATGTTTGTGTCAGGGAGTCGTTCCCACACTGCTTCAACAAGAACACAGGCCTTTCCCATGAAGACCTAATGAGACGGGGCATCAAAGCCAGAATGTTCTTTCTGTCTGCGAGCTACATCTGTGTGTGTGTGTGTATGCACGTGTTTGCGCCTTTTTGTGTGTGTTTTGTGTGTGTGCGTGCGTGCGCCTGCATGCGTGCATGCGTTCCTGCGTGCGAGTTCCCAAACGCACAAAGATCTATTCTCTTTCCCTCGGCCGAGCTGCCCATTAATCACGTTCTGTGGTTCCTGCTCCTCGCGATGAGCCCCGGTTCTGCCCCGGTTCTCCTCAAACGGAGGAATTCCCCTCTATCTGCATGTGATTAGGCACCAAGAGGACTCGGGCGCGGGTCATACCTCCGGCGGCCGGGTCGCCCACCCGTCTTTGTCAGAGCTGGTGTTAGTGCTGTCTGGGGAGGCCCATGGGCCAGGCCTGGGAAGAGGGATGTGCCAGAAGGGTTCTGGAGATGCATTAATCAGCCCGGCGCCGACTCAGCGGACCTGGAGATCACAGGACGGGCAGGACCCAGAGGGCTCACAGATCAGACCCTGACACACACACAGGCACAGCCCCAGGCTCTCCATCTCTGCACAGTCATGTGTGTGCGTGTGGGGAGAGAGTCGATGAGAGAAGCTCGGAGTACAGTCTGTGAGTTTCCTAAACACCAATCCCTAATCCCTGCAACCATAAAAAAAAAAAAACCTTGATCCTAAACCCCTTGAACCCTGTTTCGTGACCTTCAGGTTTTCTTCCCTGTCATGATCGTTACGTTTCAGCCTTGCGGGAAGGCTTTTTTTCCCTCCTTTTTCTCCATGCTAGCGTAACATTTGATGAGTTAGCCTGTCATGACAACGTGAGACACACCTGCGGTAGACACCTGCTTCACCAGCCTCTGAAAGTGTGTCTGCGTGTGTTTACAGTGTGTGTGTGTGTGCTTGAGCATGTGGTGTTTGGGCAAGGATTCGATGTAGGTCTGACTGCTCAGTATAGTGCTGTGTGGGCTCTCTCTCTCACACACACACACACAAACACACACACACCCAGAAAGCAACGAACGGAAAGTCATTCCCTCCTCCCTGCCAATAATGCAACGCTGCAGTTTGTCGCTGTGTTTCATAGAAGCTCCATTCCTTGGTAGAACACTGACTGTAGCAGTGTCGTGGGTGCTGCTCGTGTCTAAACATTTCTGCTTATCTATTCTGGCTTCAGTCTGTTGTGCTTGGCTTGTTTCTCTCCCAGCACAGCTCCCGCTGACCGTGGCATTAGAGCTTCCTACTCTTCCTACTCTTGCACAATGAGGAACGGAGCCCTTCAGGATTCGAACTGGGTTAGGATTAGGGTGAGTAAAACATCGATTCAAATCTCTGTTTGGCTGTGTATTGGTTTGTAAGTGTTGGTTTCATGTCCTGCGACCTTCCCCTAAGATTCTCTCGACATTCTCCAAACGTTTCCCAAAGGCTCCACCAACGTTCGCCGGGACTCCTCCAAACTCCCCCGGCCTCCTTCGCTGTCCCCTGACCTCCTTCTTCAGCCTCCACCCTCTCCTGGCCCCCTGGCAGCCCCAGACATCTGGCCAGCACATCCCCAGGAGTCCTAGGACACATTGATATATGACTGCATTAGCATGCAGCAGTGGGGAGGCTAGCCTTTCATGTGAGAGAGGTAGTTCCCCTGACCTTAATTATGGCAGGGAGGCAGACAGGAACTCCTCAGAGAACGGAGCCGACAGAGACACACGCTCAGAAGCAAGAAGCGCTGGGTAGAACCGTTCGTTCCTAAAGGAGAAACCCTTGGTAGAACAGGTTTCCTCCAAGAAGCCAACTTCCATAAAATCCTTGTGATACATCCGTCCCAGGTTTGAAAGCAGCTGTCAGTAACTGGTCTGGTCTGTCAGTAGATTGTCTGGTCTGTCAGCAGATCGTCTGGTCTGTCAGTAGATTGTCTGGTCTGTCAGTACATCGTCTGGTCTGTCAGTAGATCGTCTGGTCTGTCAGTAGATCGTCTGGTCTGTCAGTAGATTGTCTGGTCTGTCAGTAGATCGTCTGGTCTGTCAGTAGATCGGGTCTGGTCTGTCAGTAGATCGTCTGGTCTGTCAGTAGATCGTCTGGTCTGTCAGTAGATTGTCTGGTCTGATCTGCAGTAGATCGTCTGGTCTGTCAGTAGATCGTCTGGTCTGTCAGCAGTCAGGTCAGTAGGCTGTGGTTGTTCCAGGTGTCTCTGCTCACTGTTGACCCAGCACAGCAGCACCACAGCAGTGTGAGGGGTTGTGAGAGCACATTAGGCTGGGAGCACATTAGGCTGGGCTGAGCTACTAG
>NC_090063.1:6421000-6422217 GCF_038355195.1 Osmerus mordax | reverse complement strand
TATTCCTCCTCCTCTCTCTCTAACTCTCCTCTCTCTCTAACTCTCCCTCCTCTTTGTCAAACTCTCCTCTCTCTCTAACTCTCCTCTCTCTAACTCTCCTCTCTCTAACTCTCCTCTCTCTCTAACTCTCCTCTCTCTCTCTAAGTCTCCTCTCTCTCTCTAACTCTCCCTCCTCTCTCTCTAACTCTCCCTCCTCTCTCTTCTCTAACTCTCCCTCCTCTCTCTAACACTCCCTCCTCTCTCTAACTCTCCCTCCTCTCTCTAACTCTCCCTCCTCTCTCTAAGTCTCCCCCTCTCTCTAACTTTCCACTCTCTCTCTCCATCTCTAATTCTCCTCTCTCCTCTCTGTCTCAAACCGTCATCCTCTCTCTTTAACTCTCTTTTCTCTCTCTTTATCTCTCTTGTCCCTTTCTAACTCTCTTCTCGCTCTCTTGAACTCTTTCTTTTTAACTATTTCATGCCTAAATGTCTCTCTAGAGGTAGGGCTAGGGCTAGGGCTAGGGCTAAGGCTAGGGCTAGGGCTGGGGCTAGGGTTACGGTTAGGGTGATAATATCATGCTCTGTGATCCCACATCACATGGAACATGGAACATGTCTGCTAACCCTCTGTTACAACCACTCTGCAGCTTGAGACAATTTAAAGTTTAATAAAGAAGAGTGTAAAACAGGCAGGCCGGGGAGAGGGGGTGAAAGGCAAGCTTTTATGTGTCATTATTTTGACCACATCTTCATACTAGGGTGTTTAATTTCAGTCATACACGCAGTGGAAACACTGTGGCTCTTTGTGTGTGAGTGCGTGTGTGCGGGTGTGCACTCGTGTGGAAGCGTAAGTGACTGCTGAGAAGAGGTTTCATAACCACTACTACAATCTTCTAGTCTTCTACTGACCCTTCTCTGTCTCCTCCTCTCCCTCCTCCCTTGCTGCTCCGTCCCGGTCCTCTCTCTCTTGTCTCCTGGTCCTCTCTGTCCTCTCCAGCTCCCCTGGTCTCCTGGACGTCTCTGTCCTCTCCAGCTCCCCTGGTCTCCTGGTCCTCTCTCTCTTCTCTCCTGGTCCTCTCTCTCTTCTCTCCTGGTCCTCTCTCTCTTCTCTCCTGGTCCTTTCTGTCCTCTCCAGTTCCCCTGGTCTCCTGGTCCTGCTGTTGTGTACTGTAGACGGGTAGCCGAGAGCAGCTTCGGGGTGGTGTTAGGGTCCGACACATTACTCATCTCCAAATGAG
>NC_090063.1:6411000-6416000 GCF_038355195.1 Osmerus mordax | reverse complement strand
GAACTACAAGGCCCTAACAGGCGTGCAGTAAAAGCAGGCGCGCTCCGTAATGACTGGCTGAGAGGAGAGGCTGCTGATGTGGCTTGGACTGGCACATTTCACATGGGAACAAATGACAGGACTTAGCAGAGCAGGATGAAAGGGGCCACGATGTAAAGCAGGAACCAGAGCTGAACAGACCTCCCAGAGGGGCCCACACTGGAGCTGGAGGGTACGGTGGGGGGAAGGGGGGGGGGGGGGGCCGGGGCGGTGGAAGGGGTGTGGTTGGAGGCAAGGTTCCGTGTGACATTGGATGAGGTTGAGGGGGAGAATGCTGGGGGTGGGGGGGGGGGGGGGGGGGGGGTGAAGTCAAGGGGGTCACTGTAGGTGAGATAGTGTGTCCTGGATGTACTCGTGTACTGTAGATGATGATGGTACGCACAAAGAAAGACATGGTTGGTTATTCTGTTGTGGTGAGCACGTTTCAAGATGTCTGCAAGCTACATTGGTGAGAGATGGTCCATTAAAAGGAATGAGATCATTTTCCAAATGGTTTGTTCCATTCCCTGAGGTCCCAGGCTATTAAAAGTTAGCTAATCAGATGAGAATGTTGTTATGGTGCTGATATTGATTACATTTAGATTCCAAAATTTGAGACCAGTTTCACTCTGATTGAAAGAGAGAGACTGAGGGAGGGATGGAGTTAGGAGAGCAAAAAAAGAGGGGGGGGTTGAGGAATTGAAGGGAAGGACAGTAAGATTAGTAAATTAGCTTAATTGAATTAAAAGACAAAGATAGAGACATAGATAAAGAGATAGGGATGGAGAGAGAGGGGCAGTGAGAGATACAGAGAAAAGGCGGGGGGAAGGAGGGAGAGGGAGACAGAAAGAGGAGGGGGGTTGATCAGGATGATTAAAGTCTTTGTCTTTGTTAATTACTAACCCAGTAATTGTTTGTCACCTCTCTCCTCCTTTTTCCCTTCATCATCTCTCTTTCCTTCCTCCATCTCCTCTTTTCGCCATCTCCGCTTTTGTTAATTGCCTCTAATAGAGAATTGTCAGCTTGAAAATGAATTTTCCACCAGAGTAATTAGATGGTTGGAGTTACTGATTGGGGCTAGACCGTTGCTGTGACAAAACAACATAAAAAACATACAGATATGAGGACGCACATATTAACTTACCCACACACTCTCACACGCACACACACACACGCACACATACAGTGCACGCACACACACTGAAAAGTAATTGGGTTTGATGTGCTTTCCATGGTTCAAAGTGATACTTTAAATTCACTCTGGTGATTTGAACACATGATCTAACCACGCTAGATCCTTCAGTCAGATCCTCTCCTGCTCTTCCTCCTGTTCCTTCTCTTGCCCCTCCTCCTGCTTCTGCTCCTCGTCCTGCTCCTCCTCAAACACATTCTCTCCTCTCCTCCCCTCTCCTCCTCCTTCCCCTCATCCCCTCTCCCTTTCTCTCCTTTCCTCTTCCTCCCCTCAGCAGCTGAACTAGCAGAAGGACAGCCTCTGTGTGAAGGGTTATAAACTACTGACTCCATAGCCAGGAAGTGATGAATGTGAGCCTCTTTTATGACAGCTGAAGAATGCTATTTCACTAGAGACTTTTCTCCCTCTCCCTCTCTCCTTTCCTTCCTAAAATCTCCCTTTCTCCCTCCCTCCCTCCCTCTCTCCCTCCTTCCTTGCTTCCTTCCTCTCTCCTTTATGTCCTATACTGAATCCATATAACGTATTAGTGTACAGTCATCCTTTCATTTCAGACCCCAAGCCACCAATTATGTCTTTATTTTTATATTCCGGTTCTAGAGACGGCTGTCTATTGGCAGTATACTGTTTCTCCAGATACTCACACATTCTTGGCTGGATCTGCGGCCAAGAAATTAATTTCACACACGGTGGTGAACATTCGCTGCGATCAGTCATGGCCACCGTATAGCACATGTTCAGACACACACACCCATACACACCACACACACACACAGACCACACACAAATACACACTGCACATACACACACATACAGATGGCACACAAACATACACATTGCACACACACTGCACACACACAGACACACCGCACACAAACCCACACTGTAGCCAGTTGTAGGAATCTAACCATCAGTGGACATTGAGATTCTGTCTGTGTTTCTGGAGTATTCCAGCCATGCCTTGGAGGCTGGCACAGAGGGACCAATACATTATAGAGAAAAGAAAGAAAGGAGAGAGAGAAATTGCGATTAGGAGAGAGAATAAGAGAGGGTCGAGAAAAAGATACACAGCAGCCTGAGTTGAACTGAGAGACAAATAGACAAAGAAAGAGAGACATAGTTGTGTTTTCAATCTATGTGAACAGATGTAGTGTTTGGTTTGATACAGAAATCAATTTGGTGTCTTCTAACCATGAAGGCAAACACAGCAGACAATATAAACTGAGAGAGAGAGAAAATTAGAGGGAGAGAGAGAAAAAGAGTGATAGGGGGCGAAATGGAAAGAGAGAGAGAGCAGTTACAGTACAGGTGGGTCTCTGACTGGGCTCTCTGATGGAAACGTAACAGAAACAGAAAACCTGCTATTACACCTGTCTGAACTGAGAAAGAGAGAAAGAGAGCGAGAGACAGAGACGGAGAGGGGAGGGGAAGAGAGAGAGAGCGTGCCGGAGGGAGGGAGACAGCATCAAGGAGGGAAGGGATGGAGACACAGTGGGATAGGAAGGAGTGAACGGAACATGACAACATGAAAGAGGAGGGAGAGAGGAAAGGAGAAGAGAAAAGAAAAGAATGGAGGGTGGAGTGGAGTGGATGAGCGGAGGGGAGAGAAGGGGAGGGGGGGTGAAGGTCATAGGGTGAGAGGAAAAGTGAAGGGGAAGAGGATACGAAAGAGGGGAGGGGAGGAGAGCGGGCGAGGGGAGATGAGAAGAAAAGAGAGGGGAAGAAAGAGGGGAAGAGAGAGGGGAAGAGAGAGGGGAAGACGAAAAGGAGACAAGAGGGGAGGAGAGGGGAGGAGAGGAACGCAAAGAGAGAGGGGAGGAAATGTTTGGAGGCAAAGAGAAGAGAGGGGAGGCGAGGCTAGCAATCAGAATGACTGATGCTAACAGAACGAGAGCGGTGGAGACGGCCACATCCCACACACTGCGATGCCATATTGGTGCCCCGTGTGCCAGCCTGCTAAATAGACTCTCACTAGGAACAATGATGGCAGGACTGACACGCACACACACACCGCCCAGAGGACACACACACAGGCACACCCAGGCACATCTCACAGACACCCCCCCCCCCCTCCCCCAACACAGGCACACACACGCTCACACACACACACCTCAGTGCCACCTGAGCATATCACAGCAGAAACTGAACAGCCGTCTTTAATATTTGATCGTCCCTTTCAAGACCTCAGCAGCGGAGGCAGCGGGCGTCAGGGAGACGGATGAAAGGAGAGAGGAGAGGAGGGTAGGGTAGGAGGAAGGAGAGAAGGAGAGACACGGGGAAAGGGGCGACAGAGAGGAGGGAGGGCGCCGTCGAGGGATCGACTTTGTCTGTTCCTGTCGGAGCCTCTCCGTCTGAGACACGTCTGCCAGGTGTGAGGATAAACGGAAACTCTTCTCCCTCCTCTTTCCCACCTCCTGCCCTCCTCCTCCTTTTCTCCGTTCCCCAGTGAGAGAGGGAGGGAGTGGGTGGAAGGGACGGGGGGGGGCGGTCGGCTGTCCCCTCACCACCATGCTCCTAAAAACACACCGTTCTGTGGATTGCCCATGAGGAAGCAGGGGGGAGATGGAGGGATGAGGGTGAGGGAGTGAGGGGAGGGGGAGGGCCGTATGGTGAAAGAGAGGATAGGACGGAAGGAGGGTTATGGAGAGGGAGGGATGTTAGCAGTCAGAGAGGGAAATCTCGTTACTGTAATTGGACAGGTTGGGGGGGTGGGGGGGAGAGGGGGAGGCAAGCTGGGCATATGGGCAGCAGCAGGCTCTGGCCCGACAGAAAGGAACTGGATCGTCTCCACAGAAAAAAATGGATAATCATCTCTCAGTTGTGGTTCTGTCTCAGAGAACTAGCTCCCTGTCACCGGGACATCTCGCTCCCTATCACCAGGTACAACTAGCTCCATATCACCAGGGCAACTAGCTCGCTGTCGCCAAGGACAACTAGCTCCCTATCATCAGGACAACTATCTTTAGGGGTGTGTGTGTTGGCAGGTCAAAGCGAGGGTGCATGTCTAACATACACTCGCACACACACACACACACCCACTCACACACACACACACACTCACACACACACACACACACACACACAGCCACAGACCAAAGGACAATTATGGGAAAGGGAGGAGGTGACTTATTTACAAACAGATGCTAAGCCATAATAACTGTGGTCGTCCTTGGCAACCCAGTGTGTTGCATCCGACTGTTAGTTTCAGAGGTGTGGTCTGATGAGCCTCACTGCTGAACCATGATTGGTAGGTTGGAGAGAGGGCCAGAGGGCAGGGGAGTGTGAGCGTGAGCTCGGAAGTGTCTGTTCAGTGTGTGTGCGTGTGTGTGCGTATCAGAGCGGAGGCGTGCGGAGGCGTGCGTTCCCACCTGTCATTTTCCCACTCGCATGTTCTTTCCACACGTGTGTGTTCGGGCTTGCGAGCACACGGGTGCGTGCGTGTGCACACGCGTGTGTGGGTGTTGTCTGTGTCATGTTCAGCCAGTTGCTCCCCTCCCAGAAAGGTCACAGTGACCCCCACTGTGTGGCTTGCTTGAAGCCTCAGTGGAACCGCGCTTCAGTCTTAATTAATGCTCCAGTCTGTCTATATGTATGCACACTCTAATTCCTGCCTCCGACGTCCCCCCGCCTATAAAAAGACTTGTTTGGTGCTGTGTTGATTCATGTTCCTCCAGTAGATATGGACACCATCAGCTCATTAGCTCTAGGCTTTGTGCACACCAATGCGCGGACCCGCACGCATGCACGCACGTACACACGCACGCACGTACACACGCACGCACGCACGTACACA
>NC_090063.1:6371000-6408500 GCF_038355195.1 Osmerus mordax | reverse complement strand
CGCTGATGAGTGTGGAGGAGCTGCTGACACGCTGTTGAGAGAGCAGCAGAGGCGTAGAGTCGTTCTCTCTGCAGGGGGAGTGATGTGACAGTGATCAGAACGACTAGCCCTGCTACACGACTGGTAGGGTAGTCACGTTCTCAAATGTTCGCCTTCCTTTTCGCCACACTGAAGCTAGCTGTTGCAGTGTGACTGGCTCGTTGACAGTGTGGTGTGATTTGCTGGCGGACAATGCGTTGCGATTGGCTAGCTGAGAGTGGAGTGCGATGGACTAGCTGACAGTGGAGCGCAAATGTGTAGCTGATTGTGGAGAGTGATAGGCTAGCTGACAGTGGACTGTGATTGGCTAACTTTTTTGTGGCATCTGATTGGCTATATAGTTAAAGTGCGATTGTCTGGCCGGAGGGTGAGGCTATTTGAATCAGAGCACTCTTTATTTATCAAGCTAATACACCTCTTGACTGTTCTCTCCAATTATCCAGCTCTCAGCAGCGTGTGCTGTTTGCCTGGCTGTCAGGACCATGGGCCTGCCTTTCTCCATCCTCCTAATTAGCTGTGAATGGATTCTGTCACCCCCAGTCCTCAGGACCCAGCTAGACTTAATCTAACACATCAACCTAGTGTGGAAACCTGTCACACAGGGGGGAAAAACTCTCTTTCGCTTCTCTCTCTCTCTTATCTCTTTCTCTCTCTCTTTCTCTCTCTCTCTCTTCTCTCTCTCTTCTCTCTTTCTCTCTCTCTTTCTCTCTATCTTCTCTCTCTCTTCTCTCTTTCTCGCTCTCTCTCTCTCTCTCTTCTCTTCTCTCTCTCTTTCTCTCTCTCTTTCTCTCTCTCTCTCTTCTCTCTTTCTATTTCTCTCTCTCTCTCTCTCTCTCTCTCTCTCTCTCCACGTATCTCTCTCCTCTGGGTCTTTTTCTTCTCACTTCTCTCCTAAACTCTCGTTTAACTCCTGATTTGCTCTCTCCGTCTCCTGTGTCACGCTTTCTTCCTTTCAATCTGCTCTTGCTTTTCTCCACCTCCTCTCTCTCTCTCTCCCCTCATCTCTGTCTCTCTTTCGGTGTCCCTCTGTCTCTCTCTTTCTGTTTTTGATTGGAGTTGAGTTAGAGGACTAAGTCAGTCAGGACATCATCGCTGTTAGAACGTTCCTGAAATAGCCGACTCCATCTGCTTCCCTATAATTAGCATCTAGCAGCATCAATGCTCAGCCAAGGTTGATTATGGAACACCTAATTCTAGTCTCTGTATGGAGATCCTGACTGTCTGCTGTATGCATTGATGTGGCCCAGTAGACAGTAGAAAAGATATGTGTGTGTGTGTGAGGTAGCTTCAGAGGTATATGTGTGAGATAGGTCCAGTGTGAGTGTGTAAGGTAGGTCCAGCAGTGTGTGTGTGTGTGTATGACAGCTCAGTATGTGTGCGAGGCAGCTCCAGGGGGTTGTGTGTGTGAGGCAGCTCAGTGTGTATGTGTGTGTGTGTTTGAAGACTGTGAGGAATATGAATGTGTCTGCAGCCCTTTGAGGAGCATGGTCGCAACACAGTCAGCAGGCCCTGCTGGATAGCAGCTCTAATGAAGCCAATTAAAACAGCTTTAATTACAGCAGCAGCTGACTCCGCATTGCTCCCCTGTCTACTGACCTGTCCATTGACACACACACGCGCGCGCGCGCACGCACTCTGCTCGGCGTTGCAATCCTTTCCGTTGAACTGCCATCAAGGCTCACTCATCCTGTCACACTATGCTATGAGCATGCACTTCTGTGTGTGTTTTGTCAGTGTACTATGGGTGTGTTTTGTATTTGTGTTTTCAAATGTGTGTGTGAGTGAAAGAGAGTGTGTGTGTTGGTATTCCAATCACTGCTCACCTGAAGGGCAACGTTGTCAGTCACTCCCACAAACAACCAGCAGTCATCCAAGGGTGTGTGAGTAAGTGTGTGTGTTTGTGTGTGAGTGAGTGTGTGTGTTGTTCATTATCCTTTCGACCTTCCCCAGCAGTGAGGCTGAAGGACAGAGGAGGTGTTGGTATGGAGATTCACAATCAAAACAGCAGCAGTAGGAGACTGAGCTTCATCCAGATGAGAAGGTCACTGTTTACACACACACACACACACACACACACCAGAAGGGGAATGACAGGTGCAGAGATTGGAGACCTTTAGTTCTGTGCTGTGAGGTTCAGCCTAAGGGGCAGGAAAACAATGAGAATCAACCTGTGTGATGTGATTCTGTGTGTGTCAGGTCACGTGACGCTGTCGCCACCTGGAATGTTTAGCTTGTAGCTGATGCACAGCTGGTCTGGGCACACACACACACAAACACACACACATACACACACTGTTCCACTCATTTATTGATCTACTGTTGTTTTACTGTTCCACTGTTCTACAAATTGTACTGTGCACTATTGTATTGTACATAGCAAACTATCGTACTACATTTCTACTATTTACATGTTCCACTGTAGTACAGTTCTACTGTTGTCCTACTGTAAACTACCATTCTATGTTGTTCTGCTGTTCTGTTGTTCAAGTGCTGTTCTGCTGTTCCAAGGTTCTACCATTCTATTGTTCTACTATTCTACTCTCCCATTGTATTCCAGGGGAGAGGAGGAGACCAAGACTGTGTTGTCTTGTCACAAGGATGTCACAACAACCTGGAAGTTGTGTGGTGCTGTTTTTGTGTAGAGCTCTGAGAAGTTTTCTTTCATCTTGGAGATCTGCCACGGAAGTTCTAATGAGAAAAAAAAACAAACAATCCATCAATTTTCCCTCGTAAACAAAAGAGGGAATTTTTTCAATTTGAGTTCCGGCAGCTGGGAAGTCTAATCACACAATGGTATGTATGCATAATTAATCGCTCTGACACAGCCCTCTGCGCTCACACACAGCCACACACACACACACATGCACTCCCCCCCCCCGCATGCCTCTCCCCCCCCCCCCCCCCCCCCCCCCCAAAGTGCAGGGATCATCTCCCAACACGGGAGAGTGAATTTACATGTCAAAGAATGTTTACACGGGTTCTGTGGCGGACGGTTGTGATCCAGAGTGGGGTCCAGAGAGACTCTGGGTTCACTGGCTCTGTGAGAGACAGAGACAGTGTCAGACAGCCTGCCGGGGAAACAGGATGGCATTCTGTTTCAAGGCCTTACACAGACAGAGACACTGGAACAGGCACAAAGGCACACACACAGACACAAACACACATTCCATGCAGGTATAAGGACAGATGACTAGCAGGTCCCATTGGAAGGATTTGTGTGTGTGTGTGTGTGCGCGTGTGACATCAGTATTCTGTGGTGTGTTCAGGTTGTGTTGTTAAGGTAACAGCCGTGTAACAGTTGAAACTGCAAGGTGACCGTGCAGATGGAGATGAGTCTCATTATCTGTCCTATCAGCCGTGCACACACCTTGTTTACTCATAACGTACTCACAAAGGCTTCCACTGATGAAATCAGCCACAGTGTGTCCTGACTGTCCCGTACTCTGGGACACAGTCAAAACTCCAGGAACAAGAAACTTCTATGCACCACTTACTGTGACTGTTAAAATATATTCATCTTTTATCTTGTATATTTACACACGTGAATGACAGATGGTGAAGATGGTCAAGATGATGCTAATGTTCAAAGTATTAATCAGGGTACTATCATAGTAACATCAGAGCATAATCAAAGTACTATCATGGTAACATCAGAGCATCATCAGAGTGCTATCAAACTAACATCAGAGTATAATCAGAGTAAGAAGCGAGTGTAGTCAGAGTAACGTGGCCTGAGGCAGCAGCTTGGCAGAACAGCAGGTGGGCAGGCTTTCTCTGCGTTACTGCCTGTCGTCTGCATTCACTCTAATCACCCAGAGTAAGGACTACATTGGTACATAATGACCACTAATGACCCAGTAATGTCCCTGCCCTGGGATTGGATAATAAGCCCTAACAGTGCTAGAATTAGACAGTCTGGTAAAGAAAGGAATCCACACAACCTCGGTCTCTGTGGGGCCACACTACAACACTGTAGATGAGCTGATCTGCTCTCTGAAAGGAGTGTTCTGATCAGAAAGAACCAAGGTTTCAGACAGACTTCTCCAGCGCTGAGAACTAGCACCTTCAAATTCTGATTAGAACCCTATCTTTCCGAAAGGTTATTCTACTGTTACAGGTGTCGTACAGAGCATTTGTTGGTTCTCTGTTTACCGAGAGAACAGAGAAGCATCCGGATTCTCTGCTGGGATTCTGCTCTTTAGGACCTCCTTCTTATTCCCTTCACGCCACCCTTTCCTCCTTCCCACCCTAGCAAATGTTTAAATTACACGACCAAGTAAGCAAGATTAATTAATATGATAATCAAAGAGGTGAACGTATTGCACTGTTTGGTTAACTCCAGTTGAATAGAGAGATGATGTGAGCGGAGGCACGTTGACCTATCTTCTTCAGCTTTGGAGTGTCTGAGGACATTAACTGAATAAGAACATGATGAAATATCCATTATTAAAATAAAAGAGGCATAAGGAATGTTGTTTCCTGATTTAATATATTTAAATGAGAATATGGTGATAGAACATTGGTTATTATGAGGAATTAACTCACTGGGAATGAACTCTGCTCAATTTAAAAGATTATACTGTACAAATAACTCAATATTGATATGCAGAAAAACTGTGCGCTGTTCCCTGTTGAGTATTGCTCTCTAGTAGGAGTTTGTTTAACTTAGGTCTATTTGATGTCTAGATGGTGCGCACTCTTGCCAAGAAGCTTATCAACAGAGTTACAGCCAATCGTTACTGATAATCTAAATGTAGATGTCAATATGGACCTTCAGAAGAAAGTGGAACCCAACTCTCCTTACTCCTCTCATGTTTTTGCTCCACCAATTATCTCCTCGGTTTCATCTCAATGGTTTGGGTCGGGATCCCAGCCTCCCAGTGTCGGCTTGTATATCTCTCATCATTAACGTGTTCACGGTGTTAGTCTTTGGTATATTGTGAAGCCTATCTCTGTCATCAATCATCCCCAATTACCCAGCCAGACAGACCTCCAGCGGTCCATCAAGGACCCCGGGCAGGCTGAGGATGATGGAGATGTCTGGTCTCTGGTCTCCAAATGCACACCACTCATCCACGCTCATCTAGCCTTGTACGCATGCCTCATTTATCTGTAATTAACCAAATGAAAGAGTGTAGTATCCTGCCAGAGAAGAACTGGCAACTCTCCATCACAAGGAAACAGCTCAGGGTCAGAATTGAGGGAGGAGGGGGGAGAGGACAGGGGAGACTTGACAGGAGAGACTTGACAGGCCGGAATGAGAGACGGGGTGAGTGAAGGGAGGGATGGGGTGTTTGGAGTCAGTAAATGTTGAGGGAGGCTAGATTGCGGTCTTATCTTTCCATGTTTACGACGTCCATTGATCAAATAAAAGCTTGTTTCAGGAAATCTCTTTCTTGGAATGTGGAAGGTTGTTGTGGAGCCAGCAGCCATCTGTATCTGGTCTACTACGTCCGAACACGCCTTGATGGTCTCCAGCCCCACACACTCAGATGTGGTGTCCAGCCTGACTCTCTGAGTCCCTCACATGCCCAGCGCTGTCAAACCCCACATCTACAAGGAGTGACGTAGAGATCTGAGTTGAATGTATCAGTCTGGTCAGAACATCACTGCAACAGCACATGTTCCTTGACAATGGGAATGTGAAAACAAACTGGAATGAATTGCAAATCTGTTCCGACCATATCAAACCATATTTCCATTGAGATAAGCAAGCAGAGATAAACTCCATCTGGGGATATTTTGTGTTCAAATAATCGATGTAAACAGGCGCTTGTTTTTCCCAGCAGGGAGCTTGGTTCTGTCTGTGGTGCCGGGCTGTTTGTGTTGGATCACAGCATTTGGCAAGAGAAGATTTACACACATTTTTTGTAGTGTGTACCACTTTACTTTTTTTGAGTTTCCCTACTTTAGCTCAGTATCAGTGCAGAAAAGACCTGTGTTTTGATTGTAATCAGGCATTTATTATGGATTTGTTCAGAAATTCCAAATAGGAAGTGGAAATGGCATGTGGCTTGTCTTTAACACAGGTAGGTAAGGGTTCTGTCTCGCGGAAATGAATTATTCACATTCCCAGTTTCCAATGTTGGGCGGGTTCACTCCCTACCTTGACCTATCCCATGCTGTCAACATTGTTTTACAAGTAAACAAACAAAGGTTTTCCAACCATGTCTGCTGCCTTCCCCGTCTCCCGGAGACAAACTGGTGCTAGTACTAGTGGTGCTAATTGGGGGCTGAAACCCAGAACCGACCCAGAACACCAGATGGCCGCTTGGGATCCAGCTTCTCTACGCTGGTGTTAGGTCTGGACACTCCATGATGCTGCTGACGTTGTTGTTTTTATTGTGTCTTTCATCCTGCCTCTCCTTAGCAACAAAACTGAATATTAAAAGCTAAAAGTGGCACTTTAAACATATGGAACTGTTTTCCAAGTCCGACAAAACCGCCTTTTTAAAATGGTTTCTCAAAAAGGCAGCCTGCATGAGTCCTTAATCCTTGACATCCACACAGGAATGTGTTTGTGCTGTTAGGTAACACATGTTAAAGGTTGTAGCTACACATCCTGGGCTGGTTTATGGGGAAGTGTCAATGTTGTGCTGTGTTGAGATTGCAGTGGTCTAGAATACCCAGTCCTATTTCGGAATAGGTTGGTTGGAGCTGGATATGGGATAGGTTAGGGTTAGGTTGAGTTGGATTGGTCTAGGTTGGGTTGGGTCTGGGATAGGCTAAGGAAGGGTTTCACAGGGTTGGGTGCCTGAACTGAGGTTGGGGCTGGCTTGAGGCTGGGCTGGGCTAGATTGGGTCCATTTTAGGGATGGGTTTAGGTGAGGGCAAGGTTAAGACTGTGTTTAGGCTGGGCGAGAGAGGTCCAGATGTACTGGGTTTAGGCTGGGCAAGAGAGGTCCAGATGTACTGGGTTTAGGCTGGGCGTGAGAGGTCCAGATGTACTGGGTTTAGGCTGGGCGCGAGAGGTCCAGATGTACTGGGTTTAGGCTGGGCGAGAGAGGTCCAGATGTACAGGGTTTAGGCTGGGCGAGAGAGGTCCAGATGTACTGGGTTGTGCTCTCCCTCAGCACTGTGGGAATGCCTCAGCCTTTCAGATCAAACTCTGATCCAGCCATTCCAACACACAGGTATAACCGGGATCTCAGTAATCCCTGCAACAACACACACAGAGACACACTCAAACACACACACAGACACATTCACATGCACACACCACTGTTCTTTCAGGGTCAGCAGAAACAGGAGAATGGATTACAAAGTGTGATTCCAGGATAACACTGCTTGACACAGACAGAAAACCCCCTTAGTGCCCTTACACACACACACACACACACACACACACACACACACACACACACACACACACACACACACACACACACACACACACACACACACACACACATACATACACACACACACACACACAGGCAGAAGTAAATCCTAAACTGGGTTACCATTGAGACACCTTGTCCTGCTAATGTGAGCAGTCTATCAGGTGGCCCATTAACGTGGTCTCTGATTGGACCATCATCCTATATTGACATCGGCCCCATCACCTGCTGTGGGGTGTCTATTTAATGGTTTGGAGAGTGGACCAATCAGGATGTGACTACAATGTGTTCTTTCTGCTCATGGGGTGCGTGACTGTGGAGTAGAGAGCTCCACAGAATGGAGAGAAAAGGAAGGAAATAAATTGGAGGGAACTAAATTGGAGTGCTTCTAGGTGCTTCTAGGTGTAAAAGTTGCTACTCTCTCTTAAAAGTTCTCAGTATGACAGAGAGATAAGATACGTGAGGTTACGGTATCTCCGGTACCATATTGTACTCTCTCACTCACTCTCTCTCTCTCTCTCTCTCTCTCTCTCTCTCTCTCTCTCTCTCTCTCTCTCTCTCTCTTTCATTCTCCATACCTCTAATTCCTCCTCGTCTTCTGTTGGTGAGTAAGAAAGTGGGCAGCTTTCTGGTCCACTCATATGTGTATATGATCTCTTTATCTGGCCAGCCTCAACAACACACACGTACAAATACACACTTTACGCTATATATGGCAGAGGAAAGGTTCTCAGGGTCAGTGTTTGAAGCTGGGTAGGGTTAAAATGGATCTATGGTGGGTGGTTCCGAGAGAAACGTCTGCAAAGGGAGAGCTGCAATGAGAGACTAGCAGAGAGAGAGACAGAGAGAGAGAGAGAGAGAGAGAGAGAGAGAGGAGAGAGAGAGAGAGAGAGAGAGAGAGAGAGAGAGAGAGAGAGAGAGAGAGAGAGAGAGAGAGAGCAGACTTGGACAGTCACTGTTTAACTTCAGTGGGAGACTCAGTTCAGAGAGATTAATTATTGGGTTTTTCTGATGTCATTAAATAGGAGGCAGAAATAATTTAAATTTCTCTCCTTTTTCTGGGTCACTGTGGAGGAAGAATGGAAGCAGGATTTTAAAAAGCTGCATCTTTAGTTACACCTAAAAAACCTCAACCCAATTCAGAAACTCTCTCAAAGACTGTCTGTCAGAACCCGCTCGCTGACTTTCTGTCCTTCTGTCAGCCTGTCTACTTCTCCATCTGTTGGTCTCCTTGCCTGCCTGCCTGCCCATCTGTTTGTCTGTCTGACTACCTGCCTGCCTGCTTACCTGTCTGTCTGCCTGCCTGCCTGCTTACCTGTCTGTCTGCCTGCCTGCTTATCTGCTGGTGGTTCAGAAGCCAAAGGGAGCATCAGGTTCTTCAGGACTACTGAGATGATGAACCCAGCCAGTCTGTCCAGAGAAGCATACCAGGGTCCAACCTCTGTCCTGTGGTTAATGGTCCCTGGTCAGACTGGATGACCTGGATCCAAGTGTGCAGTAGTCTGGTTGGAGGACAGGAGGAAAGTGGAACTGGTGTAGCTCCAAACCCTGAACGGTTCCCAGGCTAACAGACTGACTACCACTTAACCTGCGGTTAAACTCAAGCACACACACACACACAGCCTGAAGTGGAGAACTTGAGAGGAAGCCATTACAGTTTAGAACCTTGCCAAACAAGAACCCTCCACTTGTTACCCCCTCTAACTACTGGTGCACACATGCTGCTGGGCTGTTAAATGTGGTATCACACACACACATACACACACCAGCACACACATTCACACACAGTCCATAAATCACGTCCTGATTGAATGCCTGGTCGGGATTGGGTCTGACAGAGTTAAAGTATTCTGTACGACCTCAACCGCTCTTCTCTGGACTGTTACTTCTCTTTCTCTTTCTCCTTCTCCTCCTACTTCTCCTTCCCCGTATCTATCTTTATCTCTCTCTCTCTCTCTCTCTCTCTCTCTCTCTCTCTCTCTCCTCTCTCTCTCTCTCTCTCTCTCTCTCTCTCTCTCTCTCTCTCTCCTCTCTTCCTAACCCCAGTCAGAATATGACCAGGCCCCTGCAGGCTACTTACACCCCTGACTGCAAACCGCTGCCCCCCCCCCCCTCCCTGTCCCCTTCTTTTTACAGGGGAATCACTGTAACCAAAATATTGACATTCATTAGTCAAATGCTTGTCAGAGAAACCCAAGATTAGAATCATATGGCGAGGAGGTGTGGGTGGAAGTTCTGTGTTTGTGTTTGTGTGTGAGTGTTTGTGCATGTGTATGTGTGTGTGTGTGTGTGTGTGTGTGAACACAGTGTGTTAATGAGTCCAGGACTGCAGAGCCTGGCAGTTCTAAGGGTGTGCATGTGAGTGTGTGTGTGTTAGTGTGTGCATCTGTGCGTGTGTGCGTTGACCGCAGGCCTCTGAGTTGGGGGGCCGGTCTCTGTTTCATCTCCTCGGCCGGCCTAAATCTCCTCAGACAGGGGACTCGCTTTGACACTCTCCCCCCACAGCGGGCTGCAGACCTGGAATGTGTGAAGCTCTGAAGTTGTGGTTAACTGGAGGCTCTCCTTGGCTTTCTTCAAGCCGTCTCTCTTTTATTAAGTATTTCCCCTGCATGTCCTGCCTGGCTGGCTCATTGTTTTCAGCTGTGGCCTGGCCATGTGAGATGTCGCCCCTCATGACGGGAAACACAACCTAATTGTGGTCTTCTTTGAAAACGAGACAACGCTCGTCGAACAGAACCTCATGGATCTCAAATTTGTCGAAACAGCCCCAGATTAAGGAGGAATGTGAGTGTGATAGGATGTTGTCTGTTTTCCGCCGACAGGGTTTATCTGTGTTTCAGTATGCATCTCGGTGTTGATTAATAGTGTTTATGCATATTTGTGCCCATTATGGCTCGAGTATACAGTTGATTGTTGTTCTATGTCTAATTGGAATTTTAATTGAACAGGGATTAGGCTGGGTAGGAGAGTGATTAGAGCTGCCAAACAGCTTCCTAATTTGGACCAGTCTTAGCGGAATTCTAAACTTCAATAACATTCCTGGACTAAGGACACATTCAGTATTTAGAGCTAATAAGAATGTAATCTCCTGTGGAAGCTGGAGAAGGCTGAGCAGCTTCGGGAGGCTCCTCAGAAGATCTGAGGGCGTTTGATGGGGCTTTTAAAATGGAGATACTGAGATACTGAGATGATGGGTCCTGGGAGATGGAGGTCACAGACACAGACTACTCAAGGACGAAAACACACTCTAAAACTCTATCCCTGCATGTGCACGCGCGCACATTTCAATACACTGTCAGAAGTCTCAGTGCTGTATTCTATTATCATATATTTATCAGGTTTTGGCCCTTAGACAAGTGTTGTTTTTACATGATGTTGTTTGTCTGTGTTATCTCTGCTCCCTCCTCCATTCCTCTCTACTCTCCTCCTCCCTCCTCCACTGAGCAGAACTACAACAATAGCTGTCAGCTAGGTGACATTAGAGTACAGCT
The DNA here is from genome assembly GCF_038355195.1 of Osmerus mordax. Lineage (NCBI taxonomy): Eukaryota > Metazoa > Chordata > Actinopteri > Osmeriformes > Osmeridae > Osmerus > Osmerus mordax. Next base: position 6,397,630 of record NC_090063.1, on the reverse strand, counting down.
TTTGGTACCAGAGTCTTTGATGTCTGCAGATTGTGTTGTGGCATTCTTTTCATCAAACACAACAGGAAATGTTCCTCAGAGGACAACTAGGAGCCGGAGAGAGAAAGAGAGAGAGACAGCGAGATAGAGAGAAAAAGAGAGCGAGAGAGAGGGAGAAAGAGAGCACTGGGAGAATGAGATCAATCTTGAGAGAATGAAAAAGAGAGGGAGAAATTGTTTATTTATGAGTCTTAGTCAAGAAATATATTCAATAACTTTGTCGGGAGAGGAGCATGCAGGCACGTAGTGATGAAAGGATTTCGTAATGAAGGAATGGAGGGATATAGGGACAGAGGGATGCAGGGATGGAGGGATAAAGGGACCGGTGTGATGGAGGGGATGGATGATAGAGAGGGATGACAGAATAAAAAGGCACTTAGCATGCATACAGCCATACAGTGAGAACAAAACGGAACAAATACAAGGCCAGCAACGGTTCTTCAAAGTACACAATTGAGCATGTTGGATTGGAACGCTCTGTCTGTCTGCCTGCCTGGCAGTCTCGGTCAGAGCTGCTGGGGTGTTCGGGATTCTCAGACGGGGGTGAAGCGAGCAGGAAGGCCCTCGGGGAACCCCCTCTCAACACTGGGGCTGTCCTTTATCTGACTGACCAGAGACAAGCAGCCCAAAACACACACTGCAATGTGTGCACACAAGCACAGCCAATATTTAGACTTGGATTTATACATGATGCAACTGTACTGCAATGGGATTTAAATGACAGAAATATGTTGAAAAGATTGGTTTGGCTTGTTAGACTCACAAACACACTGATGTTTTCGTCAAGTGTTGAGATCATTTTCCCACCAGATGTCTGACGGTGGGAGTGTGTGTGGGTAGCCTGACAGAACACACCATCATAACCCCCAATGAACATACATGTTCTAAATGAAGTGGGCTAGGTTGCCGTGGTGGGGAGCAAACCCCATACATCCTCCCATCAGACCAATAGGACATCAGGGGCTGGGACCAGGTTAGGGGTTAGTGGTGGTTTAACCCCCCCAGGTGGCTGGAGATGTTCCAGTTCTTCCTCGGAGCTCAGTGAGATGTACCAGCGAACTCACTGCTGCTTGCTCCTTCTCTCTCTCTCTCTCTCTCTCTCTCTCTCTCTCTCTCTCTCTCTCTCTCTCTCTCTCTCTCTCTCTCTCTCTCTCTCTCTCTCTCTCTCTCTCTCTCTCTCTCTCTCTCTCTCTCTCTCTCTGTCTTGCTCTCTGTCTCGCTCTCTCTGTCTCTGTCTCTTTCTCTCTCTCTCTCTCTCTCTCTCTCTCTCTCTCTCTCTCTCTCTCTCTCTCTCTCTCTCTCTCTCTCTCTCTCTCGCTCTCTGTCTCGCTCTCTGTCTCACTCTCTCTGTCTCTCTCTCTCTCTCTCTCTCTCTCTTTCTCTCTCTCTCTTCTCTCTCTCTCTCTTCTCTCTCTTCCTCGCTCTCAAAAGTCTGGATGGAACTAGGAGAGTCTTGCAACATAGCCCTGTTTAGGAAAAGTTTGAGTTGTTCCAAAGCTTTCACTTCCCAGTATGTGTGTGTGTTTGTGTGTGCGTGTAATCCATCTCACTGGCTCTCCTTTTGTGTGTTGTCATTCGTGTTGCCAAGTTATGTTTGTGTGTCGGTGTGAATGTGTCTGTGCGTGTGCGTACGTGTTTGTGCGTAAGTTGCTATCCCATGAGTGTGTGTTGCCGTGTTCTCCTCCAGTACTGACATTGTGAGCTAGGGGGCGCCGCGGCAGACACAGCATAGCTAGTCTGCTAATGCACTCCTGCCTGCTGGCAGGCTAGTCACATGGTCAGGCACAGCCTGTTTAAAAGTGCCTTAGCTCCACTCAGCCAGTGCAGAGCTAGACACAGAGAGACACACACACACACACACTCTCTCTCTCTCTGTTGCTCTATCAGGCACCAGCTGCACAGGCAACTTAGCCCTATTGGACTGTCTCTCCTCAACCACACACACACACACACACGCTGGTGTTGCGCGGCGAACGGACTCCGTCATACAGAACACACTGCATCTGCTGTTTGGACTGAAGGAAGGAGGACAGTACACAGACAGCTACCAGGATCAACTCAGTGAGTACTGTCATCCCTTTCGTCTTGCTGCTTGCCACGGGGCTATTTTGTGTTCGATCTGTGTGACAGAGAGGAGGACAGGAAAAGAATAAGAGGAGAGCAGTGGCGAGGAGAAGTGAGGAGAGGAGAAGTGAGGAGAGGAGAAGTGAGGAGCGGATCGGAGAGGAGAGTGCCCGGGTAACAGCAGGACTGCTATCTGAATAATGTGATGCTCGTAATTATTCGAGGGTTCCGGGTGAATGGAATGGCAGGCATGTGCGGGGAGCTCTCCTGGAATTACGCTTGCATTGTTGCCACTTCGTTCTCATCATTTAGCCTCACATGAATGTATTCTCACACACATACAGACACACACACACCCACGCACAAACACACACACACACACACACACACACACACAGAGACACACACACACAGAGCGTTTGGAGGTGATGGAGTGTTTTTATTCATATGGAGATGATTGTACTGCTGTAGCGCTCCTACAACGCACATGTGGAGGTAAAGAGAGAGGGAGCGCGGCGAGAGAGAGAGAGTGTGAAGGAGAGCACGAGAGAGAGAGGGAGACAGAGAGAGAGAAAGAGAGAGTGTGGAGGGAGAGAGAGAGAGAGAGAGAGTGTGAAGGGAGAGTACGAGAGAGAGAGAGGGAGACAGAGAAAAGAGAGAGAAAGAGAGTGTGAAGGGAGAGAGAGAGAGAGACTTATCTCAGCTGTCTGTCTTTCCCGCTACTTGCAGTCTCAGAGAGCAGTTTCTCTACCCCTGACACCCCCCCCCCCCCCTTTCCCTTCTCCTGTCCACCCCCCCGCTCTGTCTCTCACCCCCCCTCCTCCTTCACACAATCTCTCACTTGCTTCCCCCCCACTACCCTCCCCCTCTCCCTTCTTCTTTCTCTCCCCCCCTTTCTTCTCCCCTCAGCACTCTCACTCATCCTCTTTCTCACCCTCATTGCTCTTTCCCCCCCCCCCCCCCACACACACACACAAAAACAGAGTGTATCAAGAGAAAACAGGACAGGGAGGGGGGAGGTACTGGGCTGGGGTTGGGGGGGGTTGGGGGGGGGTGCAGAGAAGAAAGAGAGGAATGGGAGAGAAAGTGGTGTCCATTGAAGCCCACTGGCTGGCTGGACAGTGAGCTGTGTGTAGCTCTCCTCTCTGGGGGGTCTACGGGAAGGTTTGACCCTGTGTCACCACTCCTGCATGGAAGCCATTATCACTCTCTGATTGATTGGCCTGAACGGAAATCCCCTTTCTCTGCTGCCCCCCCCCCCCTCCCCCACCAGCCCCCTGCTGATGATCCCGCCCTCCTCTGCTGGTGGAGGGGAGGGGGGGGGGGAGCATCTGATGTATCTGTCTGGATTCTGAGAGATGTTCTTTTTCTCTCGTTCTGTCCCTCTGTCTCTTTCCCTCTCTCCCTCTCTCTGTGTTCATCCTTTCTCCCAATCCCTTCCCCTTCCAGCCCTCCTCAACCCCCCCCCCCCCCCCCCCCCCCCCCCCCCCCTTCTCTCGAGAGTGTTTCAGAGTGTTTAGTCCTGCTCTGTAAGGATCAAAGGGGACCAGCTTAGGCCTCCTTGCCTTAATGACTTCTAGTTTCATGCCCTGTTGGAGGTAAAGGCTGAGAGGCAGCAAGACAGACACCCCCTCAGAAACACCTCCCCCTCCTTCCCCTCCTCCTCCGTCCTACCCCCTCATTACCCTTCTAATTCCTTCCTCCCCCATTCCCTTCCCCGTCCTCTCTCCCCCCTCCCATCTTGTTCTGCCCCGTCCCATCCTCCTTCTGTCATCTCTGTGTCCATTCTTCTTCTCCTCCTCCTCCTGTGCACTCCCCGGTTCTCCCCCCTCCTCCCTTCCACCTTCCTCCGTCCTCGCCCTCCCCCTCTCCTCTCCTCTGCTCTCCTCACTTGTCCTGTCTGAATGGAACATAGTTCCAGTGGCTCTGAGCGAGAGCGGAGATGAGCAGCGTCCAAGAGAAGTGATATACAGTGTCTCCTGCCTAAGTGCTCCAACTGCTACCGAGGTGTAATGTTACCCCCCCAGCCCCCTCTCACTTCAGAGGCGCGGCTGGAGTCCTCTCCTCTCTAATCTGACGTCCCCCGCTCCAACCTGTGTTTATGATTCCAACAGATGAAAGGTAAAATAAAACTAGCCAAATATTGCCCTTGGCACATTTCCCCCCCTTTCCCAGGAGAAACATCCTAGTACAGATGTCCGAGCCTGCCATGCAAAGGAGGGGGGGGGGGACCCAGAGGGGGTGCCCCACCCTAAACTCGAGGCCCGGGGGGTACCCCACCCTGCATGCACAAACCATACAAATAGAAGCTAGGCTCAAGAGGATCAGAGGTCTGTGTATATGTGTGTGTGTTTGTGTGTGTGTGGGAGGAGAGTGTGTGTGTGTGGGGGGGGGTGATTTCTAAAAGCCTTTAAAAACTGCCAGACATCAACCAGTGACACCACCATGGACACTAAAGAAAAAACTTGATTACACTGTAGCAGACAAATATAAACACATGCAACATAGTAACATCCCTACATTTAACCTCTATTAAACAGAGAGAGAGAGAGAGAGAGAGAGAGAGAGAGAGAGAGAGAGAGAGAGAGGAGGAGAGAGAGAGAGAGAGAGAGAGAGAGGTAACAACCATCATTTCTGTCTCATTGGTCGTCAACACAAATTGTTCAACATAAATATGTATATTTTATTCATAAAAAAATTATTTTCTTAATTTTGTTTGTTTTTGTCTAACAAAACAACTAACCAACATAAAGTAAATACTAGTGGGCTCATTTAGGGATGTTGCAGTGATCTCTGAAAGGGAAATGGTATGCTCACAACCAGGGTGTGATGGTTTTACATGCACACTTGTACAGAGGGCCTGTTAGGCTGGTTAGTTAGAGCTGGGTTCCTCCATTAACATGTCTAATTGATACAGGTCAGGGTGTGAACTTTAAAGAGAGAATTTAACAGCAATAATGAACGAGACACTGTATATCTTATTTGTGGGAGACTACAGTTGATCTGTGCTATGCTACCGTTTCAGCTTTGAGCTAACCTGTGAGCAGTGGCGTGTTTACATTTACTTTTACATTTAGTCATTTAGAAGACGTTCTTATCCAGAGCGACTTACAGAGCGAGGGACGTCCCCCCGAGGCAAGTAGGGTGAAGTGCCTTGCCCAAGGATACAATGCCATTTTGCATGGCCAAGAATCGAACCGACAACCTTCAGATTGATAGCCTGATTCCTTAAGCGCTCAGACATCTGACCTCCCCTCTGTGTTTAAATGGTTATCTTTGAGCTAGCCATTAGCTTGTTTGTGTAACTTTAAGCAAGTGACTAGCTGGGACGTTTTAGCTCTGAGCTAGCCGCTAGCTGTGGTGTTAGCTTTTAGCTAGCTCTTAGCAGTGCCCAAATTAGCTCCGAACTAGCTTTTAGCTATGCCGTATTAGCTCTGCACATTAGCACATTCTCTGGATCATGTCCGGTAGAGTGTGAGTGTGTGTATGTGTCCTGTCCTGCCTCACAGGGTGTTCAGAGTGCTGTTGTTGGGTCAGTCAGATGGTCAGTGTGTGTCACAGTCAACATGTCTGAAGACTAAAGCTGTGTCAGACGCTTTCTCAGTGGCATCACATGCAGACTATCCAGCCTCCCAGCCTCCCATCATCCCAATCTCACAGCCCCAAGCCTCTAATCCCAGTGTTCCAATCCCAGAGTCCCCAGCCTCGAGCCTCCCTCTGTTCAGTCAGAGCCAGCCTGGCACAGTGTCTATGTAGGTAATTATGGAGAGGCTGGGAGCAGTGAGTCTGGAGCCCAGTATTTCCTGCCTGTCTACTAGAGGCTTTTAATCTATTAACTGCTGATCCTTAAACACTAATCAATGCTGCCTTTTATATTTCCATTAAAGGGAAGAGGAAATGAATAAATAAATCATGCTGGCTGAGTGACTGGTGGCCTCTGAAACGCTCCTCTGGCCAGCACATCCCTTCTCTCTTTCTCTCTTTTCTCCTCTCTTCCTCCTCTTCTACTTGTCCCTCCATGTTAGCACGCTAAGCTGACAGCGTTTGCTTTCTTTTCCCTCCAAAGTGTACACTCTGTTAGGCCTGCCTCCTTTCATGGGATACACGCTCCATTTTAACTGAAAGAGAAGGGGCTGGGCAGAGGCATATGTTTGTGTGTGTGAATGTGTGTGTGTGTAGATGCTGGCCTCCTAATTGCATTAGCATCTTTTATTTGCTCTTACAGAGAGCAGTGGTCCTCTGGGAAGCTGCCAAAGGAAAATTTACTGGGCTGCACACACACACACGTGTTTGTATTGCTGTTCTTGTTGGGACTCACGATTCGGTCCCATTCAAAATCTAGTTTTTCTGGACCCTAAATTAAAACCTAACCTTGGCTCCTAAGTCTAACCCCTAAAACCATTCCTAACTCTAACCCGTATTCTAACCCAAACTCTAAACTCCCTAGAAAGAGCAACTTGTGAGGATCAAGAACATTTCCACACAATTTCAAATTTGTCTTGTTTTACAATTCTTGAGGGACTCACACTCTCGCACACACACAAACACACACACCACATACATTCTCGTGTACCTTACACACAGGTTTACACTGTCGGAGCCAAGAGTAAAAAATCACTCCCTTTCTGTCTCGTTCTCTTTCACTCTCTCTGCATTTCTCTCTACCCCCCCCCCCACTCTCTCTCCCACTTTCTATGTCAGTCTATCTGTGCTTTTAGTTCTCTCTCCAGGTGTTTCGTCTCACACCAGACTAACCCCAGGTTCACTGTTAGATGCTGATGTTATTGACGGACTCAGTAACAATAACAGACAGCCTTCAGCCACATCACAGAGAGCTTCAGAAGTGGATGCGTCCTATCATGGATGAATAGAACAACCGGTGTTTACTGTATGTGTGGGTAAACCTCTTACAGTGCACACAGACACAAACAACCGGTGGAGAGCCCAGCTGAATACCTGCTCCGACTGTCACTCTGAAGCTGCTTTGAAAGCAGGATAAATAGGAGGGGAGGCTGTTTTTCTCTTTACCCAGACAGACGTCTCTCTAAGCCTCCCCGTCCCTGATAACAGCAAACTCATTCTCCTCTCCGCTCCTCTCGTTTCAGTCACACTCCTCTATGTGCTGCTCCTGTGTAGACCGGCTCCACCTCTGTCATGTTTCAGTCCTAACCCCCAACACGCCTCCAACACGCCTCCAAGACACTACTGACACACGTGTCATGTACCAAACATGCCTATAATATGGGATCTCTTCAATGGATTTGCTCAGGGCATGCATCAGGCATTTACGATTCAGAGAGGAGAATGCTCTCTGGGTACAAACCTCTCTGTGTTGGTTTGTGTAGAAGAGGGTGAGATCTATGCGTGGAGGCTGTGGAGGTGAGGGTGTTCTGAGTGTAGAGGCTCGTGTAGGGCAGTGATTTCCTCCAGAGGCTACCTGAGGTCAGGTGTGATTAGCAGCCGAGCTCCCCGCCCCCGCACAGCACCCCACCACCCCTTCCCCACCTCCCTCTCAAGCCAGCAGCAGTGAGCAGCGGTAATCCTCATTCTCATGATAAGATTGTTTTTCTTTAAGCCTTAATTCAATCCTGCCCTCAGGGGGCACCTAGCGATGTTTACATGGACTCACCCCCAGCTGGCGAGCTGCAGCCCAGGCGAGGAGCCGTACCCGGTCTCTACACACAGCTAACTCACTGAGCTGAACCCTCTGCTAGCTTGGGAAGCAGGAGGGGTCTGCCCAACACATTGTGTGATACAGTATCATGGTAGAATTGAATTACTCTTGGCCACATGCTCACATTGATAGTATTGTAATCTAGAGAGAGGTGGCATGTCCATATTCAGGCGTTCACATTTTGACAAGCACAAACACATTACAGACACAGTAAGATATCCAGCTTATGAGGTACTTGTTATTTTAACTAAGGGGAATGGTGAGAATGCTGCGACCAGATGGAAGTTATCACACAAAGACATTTCAACAAGCTGAGGAGCAATTTGTTATAATTGCTCACTAAAAGGAATGTGACAAAGTAACCTTTTTTTCCCTCCATAAAATGATGACATTTTCAATTGAGAAGAAATATGAGTCTGCCAATTATACATGCTGCGGCTGTATGTACCAGGCTGGAAGCTGGTTTCAGACACCAGAGTCAACAGACGATGATGTTGGTTGCCATGGTCCAGTTTAGTCCTGGTGCAGTATAGTAAACCTGATCTGGTTAGACCTGATATGGTTAGCTGTGGTCTGGTCAGTGCTGGTCTGATAAACCCCGGCCTGGTTTTAGCCCTAGTCTAGGTTAGGCGTGTGGATTAGAGTAATAGGTAGAGCAGTCCTTCTTAATCAGAGCAGAACATAGAACTATCCTGTTGGTAGCTTCGATTCAAGCACTGTGGGCAATGGAGGGACAGTAGTTAATGGCTGCAGGAAATATGAGAAATGACCAGGCAGCATGAAGCAGTTGTAACTCACACCCCTAGCTGACAGGCTGGTAAGATAGAAAGCTGGGGGGAGACTTTTACCGAGCTGTGTTATTATCATAATGGTGATACGGTCCCCTGATCCTAAACACAGGCTCACAACCTGGGATAGCCTTCTATCTCTCTCTCTCTCTCTCTCTCTCTCTCTCTCTCTCTCTCTCTCTCTCTCTCTCTCTCTCTCTCTCTCTCTCTCTCTCTCTCGCTCCCTCGCTTATCTCTGTCTCCACAATGAGAGTCGGCTCCCTCATGGGCACCGTAATGAGAGGCCAGTGGAGCTGAGCTTGGCCGTGTTCCTTCTCTTTATCTGCTCTCCGGTCTCCTCTGAGGCCCCTTCACTGCACCTGGTTGGAGCTGCCCACAGCTGGAGATAAGGGAGGGAGGGAGGTAGAGAGCCATAGAGAGGGAGAGAGAAGGTGTGCGGAGAGAGAGGGAGGGAGGGAAGTAGGGGGAGAGAGATAGAGAGGAGGGAAGAGAAATAGTGGAAGAGACTGAGACAAATCGGGAGACAGATAGAGATAGAGGGAGGGAGGAGATGAAGAGGTCAGGAGGGAGGGAGATCGAGGAAGAGAGAGCTAGGAAGTACAAGACCAAGCGAGGGAAAAAGAAAGATGTGGAAAGAGAGGGAGAGAGATGGAGGGAATGAGAAGAGGTCAATAATGAGGAAGTAGCTGTGACAGTATTTCCTCTCCTTCCTTTTTCCTCATCCTTTGCTCTCCTGATCCTCCACACCTTCAGCCCAACTTAAGTCCACATACATCACAGCTGCTTTATCTGTCTGGTGGCTCTGCATGCACACGCACACACACACACACACACACACATGCACGCATGCACGGTCTCTGTCTCTCTCTTTCTCTCTCTCTTTCTCTCACGTACACACACTTCCAACCTGCAGTGAGAGCATACACCTCTAATGAGTGTGGCTACCCTGCTGTCTATGCTGTACAACACACACACACACACACAAACACACACACCACATCGCAGTGCGATCCAAACCCTACTCTGGCTCAGTCTCCTCTCCCTGGTGTGAGCTGGTCCCTTTCAGAAGACAGATGGACCTGGCAGCTTCTCTCCATCCCAGACCAGAACTGCACTATAACTGGCTGCTTCTCTCTGTACTAGACCATAACTGCACTATAACTGGCTGCTTCTCTCCATCCCAGACCAGAACTGCACTATAACTGGCTGCTTCTCTCTGTACTAGACCATAACTGCACTATAACTGGCTGCTTCTCTCTGTACTAGACCATAACTGCACTATAACTGGCTGCTTCTCTCTGTACTAGACCATAACTGCACTATAACTGGCTGCTTCTCTCTGTACTAGACCATAACTGCACTATAACTGGCTGCTTCTCTCTGTACTAGACCATAACTGCACTATAACTGGCTGCTTCTCTCTGTACTAGACCATAACTGCACTATAACTGGCTGCTTCTCTCTGTACTAGACCAGAACTGCACTATAACTGGTTGCTTCTCTCTGTACTAGACCAGAACTGCACTATAACTGGCTGCTTATCTCTGTACTAGACCAGAACTGCACTATAACTGGTTGCTTCTCTCTGTACTAGACCAGAAATGCACTATAATTGGCTGCTTCTCTCCATCCTAGACTAGAACTGGTCTAAAACTCTGATTCTTTCCGTTGTAGACTAGAACTGGCTGTCTCTCTCTGTTTTGTAGATTAGAACTGGCTTTCACTGTGGAGTGACTGATGACAATCTAGACTGTTGCAGAGTAACTGAAGACATGCAGTCTAGACTCCTGGTGTCCTTGAGGTAGAAGCCCTAACGTGTAAGCCACTTTGATGAGCACCCTCCACCCCCGCCCCCTCTCTTCCCCTCCCCTCCTTCCTTTCAGGCTGAACTCAAATGATCATCATCCAGCTCTTGGATTAATTAACATGTATGGCCTTTCATGAGTATTAAATCATTAGACAGCCTTATTTCCACACTTCACCACGGCCAGGGTGTAAAAATCCAATCTCACCCTCTGACTAGTTGCCAAAGTGATCAGGCCCTGGTGTTTTATGGCTGTCATAAAGATCCCCAAACAGAGAGGCTCCTCTGGTGATGATTAGAGAAGAGAGGATCATTGGGGGTCTGGATGGGAAGAGGTCCTTCTCACCATAATAACTGAATTAGAGGGTTTAACGTTTCACATAAGCTGATGAAGGCCATGTTTGTGTATTCTGTGTGATGGTGTGTGTTCTGTGAGATGGTGTGTGTTTGTGTTCTGTGAGATGGTGTGTGTTTGTGTTCTGTGAGATGGTGCGTGTGGGACTCGTTAGCGCTTGTGACCTTGTGGCCTCCGTGGCTGACACCTCAGTGACATCAGGAACCCTTGTAAACATCATTACTTAGTGTTGTCATTCTGGCTGGGAATGCACATGCAAATAGACAGATGCAGACACGCACATACACGCGCATACACACAGACCAACCCTTGCTGGATGTGAGTATGGAGAGAGAGAGAGCTTTGAATCATGCGCTGGACTCACATGGGCCTGCAATGCCTCGACAACACAGAGATCTCACCCACACGCACCACTGCCCCAGGCTGTGTAGAACCAAGCACAGTCCGGATTATTCCATTTGATGCCATATGACAGTTATGGGATGGATTAACAGCTTAGTATATGAACTCAGTGACTGTGTTCGGTAGAGTACAGGGAGCCTCCACAAAAGGCTGGAGCTCTAATAGTAGAGTCTGCTTCTCTAAATGACGCAGGGCCTCTAATAATTGAGTCTTCTTCTCGTTCTGGGGCTGAGCCTCGGCTGTTCGAGTGGAGGAGTTGCACCGTCCTAGAGCGCAGCGCCGACTGTGGTGCTAAAACCCAATCACATCTGAGGCTAAGGCGCTAATAATAGAACCTGCCACTCCAAACGAGGCTGGACCTCTAATAATGGAGTCTGCTCTCCCAGAAGAGGCCGGGAAACAGAGCAGAAAAATACAGTTCCTCTCAGCATGGTGGAGGTTGGAGGTTGGGGTTGCTGTGAGGGAAGGGGGGGGGGGCAGGGGGGGTGTTGATTGTCTTGATAATAGTTTCTCCTTCCTGTCTCTTCTTGGTCTTCCTCTTTTTATTTTCCTCTCTGTAAACATGGTGCATATCACCCACAAAGACACATGGAGGTCATTGGGCTCTTATGTGATTGTTTCCTTGATGCTAGTAGGATGAGACCACTTTATTTAGACATCGTTGTCGGGGTAACAGGCGTTTTATGGTTGAGCTGATGTTCTGATGTGCATTGCATGTTGGTCTGTTTGAGTGTTAGCCTGTTACAGCCATGTAATGACCTCACCTGTCTGTCTGTCAGTCTGTCTGCGTGCATGTGTGTGTGTGTGTGTGTCCGGGTCCTACACAGACCAGGTGGTGAGAATGAGTTCCATATGAAGCCTCTATAGGAGGAGCTATTATACTGCCAGATCTACTTCACCCTGAGTCGAATCACGCCTGCTCATACTGTAGTCCTCCTCAGCAATGCTCTCCCTTGGCCTGGTGGGATCTAGTCTTAGTTGAACGCTCTGTGGACCCTCGGGATAGATATCTCAGTTCAGGATGGATGGGGCTGGTGTGTACCTGCCGATCTACGAGGATAATGTTCAAAGAAGTGTTCTAATTGACAGGACAAAGACTGAGGTCAGATGTTAGGTAGGAACTCGGAACGAGGCTTGACGTGGCTTTCGGGAGGGGGGGGGGGGGAGGGGGTGGGTGGCAGGCAGGCAGGCAGGCAGGGTGGGTGGCCTCCTTGGTGATGTCACAGACACGCTGTGCGCTGATGTCAGCGTGTCAGCACTGTCACCGGGAGGCCTCGTGGTTGCCATGTCGTTGCCAGACCTATTCGTCCGGTGCTGAAAGGTCGTCACCAGGGTATGAAGTTTCGGATGTCTGACAGTGAATGTCCCACACACACACATTCCAAACACATTCCACCCACACACACGCATTCCAGACACAGTCCAGTCACACACACACCTCTCCAGTTTCAGTGGAAGTTCAGGTGCTTTTAGGCACTTCCAGAGTGTTTCAGGATGGCTTGTTTCCACAGTTACTAGTACTGTACTGTGTCATGTTCAATGAACATATAAATGCTTTCACAACACACACACACACACACAAGTACAAACTTTCTCAGACAGATTACTCAGACAGGTTTACAGGATGAAAAGTTGAAGCAATGGCAAGTCCTCAGATCTAGTCTTAATCCTAGTACCAACCTCACTCCCAGCCTCGCCCCCAGCTTCAGCCTCAATCCCAGCAGTTGATGCACATTTCTGTATGTCAGAGAGGTTGCTTGACCCCCACCCACCATCCCCAACCCCCCCCCCCCCCCCCCCCCCACCCCCATCTGGGTTCACTGCTTTATGGTGAGCCATGAAATCAACAACATCCCTCCATACCACACACACCGCTAGCCTAGCCCCAAGACTAGCATCACTCAGCCCCAGCCTTAACCCCCAGACCCCCAGACCCCCCCTTTCCCCCCTACACCCCCCTATCCCCCCGCCCCCCCGTCTGTAATCCATCCTGTTAGCCTGTCCTGGCAGTGTTAGCTAACTGAGTTAGAGCGCTCCGCCTGGCATGACTAACGGCCTCAGCGCTTTGTTCACGCCGCTTGCCGCCGTATCAACAGAGCGAGCAGACCCACGCCGCCTGCGGCGCTGTCAGTCTGTCTGCAGTGCCTGTGATGCACTATGGGAAAACCCCAGCCTATGTGTTCGGGTGGACTGGAGTTCTGTCGCCAGGCCACCTTCAGACCGCCCCCCCCCCCCCACACACACACCCACACACACACACAAACATACACAAACACACACACACACACACAGATGGTTATTTTAGACTGGACTTAGTATGGCAGTAGCAAAATAGAGAGTCATAGTCCATGGAAAAGTTGAGTCATAGTGACTTGTAGAAAGTCAGAAGTGGAAAGTCAAAGGTTCGCATTGCAGGCTAAAGTGGCCCAAATCCGACTTTATGCTCATATGTCATTCAGGTCTATTTTTGGGCTACTTAAATATGTGGTCCTAAATCAGATATGGGTCTGTTATTTTGCATTGCTACATCTGAACAGTCATAGTGCAATTCATTCAATTCATTCCTACTGGAGATAGTCAGTAGAGTCTCTACTGTCATAGTCAGTAGAGAGTCAAAGTCAGAAGAGAGTGATAATCATAGCAACACCTCCTTGACACTTACCTCAACCAACGCCTGTACCTGTCTCTGCACAATCTTGCAGCACAAAGTGAACCATGGCAGAATGAGGTCTGTGTTGTTGACACAGAGCTAGATGTGTAGAGACAAGCTGTTTACTATTCCACAGTCTTGTTTACTTGTTTACCTTGTCCCCCGCCACCGGTCACCCTGACATACAGGGGTCTGGGGGGATTTAGAGGGCTTTCAGAATCTCTCAGGGAGGGCTTGGTGTGTGTGTTATTGTGTGTGTGTGCTTGCTTTTCTCTGTGTGTAGGTGTGTTTACTTGTGTGTGTGTGTGGGTGTGTGGCAGGCAGGGGGGCAGGCCAGGCCAGTGTGGTAATGACAAAAGACAGGAATGTAAATGGTGTGCAGGATCAGGGGGTGGCGGAGGAGACTCTGGCTGCTATTGTTGCATGTTCTCTTTGTCTCTGTGTCTCTCTATTAATCTGTTATCTCATTCTCTTTCTACATCTTCCTCCCCTCCCCTCCCCTTCGCCCTCCCCTTCTCCTCCTCACCCCTCCCCGTGGCCATTCCAGCCTTCCATTCTAACTCTTTGCTCTTCTTCTCCACATCTCTGCCTCCCTACCCCCACCACTCCCACCCTCTCCCTCCCTTCCCTCTCCTGTTCCCTCTCTCCCTCTCCCATGCTGTTTATTATTTGCTGTGCTATTACCCTTGCAAGGTCAGCGGTGTGTCTAAAGTGGCTCCTCTCGGGGGATGGCTATTGATTCTATCAAACGCACCTCGGCGGATGCCCCACGTCAAGGCTCGTATTTCAGCCTTCTGAAGTTTCCTAATTGATTGCAATTAGAGCTAGAGGAGAGTGGTGTGGACTCCTGTGAGTCATCTTTGGGAGGAGGGGAGAGGAGGAGGAAAAGAAGAGGGAGATAGATGAAAGAGGAGAGGAGGAGGGGATGAGGAGGGGAGGAGGAGGGGAGGAGGAGGAGAGGAGGAGGGGAGGAGGAGGAGAGGAGATGAGAAAAGAAAAGAGTGGGAGAGAAGAGAAGAAAGAGGTGGAGAGGAGAAAGGAGGGGGAAAGGAGATGAGGGGAGGGACCAGGGAGAGGCGAGGAGATGAGAGGAGAGGGGAGGGGAGTAGGCGAGGGGAAAGGAAACATACACCTTGCCAAACGGTCTATTAGCGAGAGGACAGGAGAGGATATATATGTTTAGATCAGTAGATGTTGTTGTATTTCCATAGTAATGATGTGGGGGGGGGACAAAGAGACTGGGAGGAGGAGGAGTGTAGGAAGAGGACACGAGGAGGAGGAGGAGGGGTGGGGGAAGGAGCTAACTCTCTCTTTTCCTCCTTCTCTCTCCTCCCAGATTCTGTCTCCCATCTCTCCCCCCTCTCTCCTCTGCGGTCGATACTGTACTCCTCTGTCAGTATGACTGTTCTGCTGAGGGGGGGAGAGGGGGGGAGGAACCTGACACCAAGGAGGAAGAGAGGGAGAGATGGATGGAGAGAGAGGGAGGGAGGTGGGGAGTGGAGGAAAGAGGATGGAGAGAGAGGGAGGGAGGGAGGTGGGGAGTGGAGGAAAGAGGATGGAGAGAGAGGGAGGGAGGGAGGTGGGGAGTGGAGGAAAGAGGATGGAGAGAGAGGGAGGGAGGTAGAGGAGGGAAGAGGATGGACTGAGGCAAGGCTGATGGACGGAATTAGAGGGGATGTAAGCAGAGATAGGGAGAGAGAAAAGCATGACCAAAAGTGAGTGCGAGAGAGCGAAAGATAATATTTTTGTAAATGCTCCCAGCCATATCTATACCTGCCAGAGTAAATAAACAACCCAGTCTTCACCATGTTATATTATATAGTGATGTACAACAGTGTACCATACAAGCCATCAGTAACTAGACTTCATTCAACTCAGTGGTTAGGGTTAGGGTCATAGACTAGTTTGACCTCAGTGGTTAGGGTTAGGGTCATAGACTAGTTTGACCTCAGTGGTTAGGGTTAGGGTCATAGACTAGTTTGACCTCAGTGGTTAGGGTTAGGGTCATAGACTGGTTTGACCTCAGTGGTTAGGGTTAAAGCCACAGGTACACCCAATTGTTGGCATGGTAACAAGTGTGTGTACATTGGAGCTCCAGGTCTCCAGACATCACACTCCAGTGTGTGAGTTAGTCTTAACCTCCCACCTCATTACAGTACAGCGGCAGGAGGAATAATCAAACTGTGAAAACCTTCAGTGCACTGCATTACTGATGAGGCATCACTGGAGCTATTTTGGCAGGCTTGCCTTCCGCTCGTTCCTGTCAGGGGGAGTCTGAATGATCGGAGGACTGAGTGTCGAGATGCTCTGGAGAGGAGGCTCCCACAGCTGGTCTCTCTCTCTTTTCCTTATCGCTCCCTTTATCTCGCTTTCTGTCTTCCCCGCTTCCCCCCCCCCCCCCCCATCTCCCCGCCCCCTCCCTGCGTGGCTCGCTCTCCCTCTCTTTTTATCATCTTCTCTCTCTCCACCTCTCTCCTTCAGAAGGCCTTATTGTGTGAGGCAGAGGAAATGCCGACACATCAGTGTAGAACAGACCTCCCATTGATCCCTGGCCTCTCCCTCCTCCCTCCCTCCCTCTCCCTTGCTCTTCCTCCACTCCTCCTCCCCTCCCCCTCTCTCCTGCCCCCTTCTCTCTGGGAGGCAGGCAGCGGATGAAACAGCCAACATGTGATCCTCCATAGTAGGTCAGAGAAAACAAGCGGCAAGCAGGCAAGGACTCCCCGAGGTGGACGGGTTCTGATCCAGGGACCCCATGGGAGGGCGGGCGGTAGCGGGGTGTGGGGGGGGGGGGGGGGGGGGGAGAGAGTAATGGAGTAGCAGATTCTGGTCCAGAGTTCCCAGGGAGGGGCTGACTGCGGCGTTCTTCCATTCGACGGACCCCTCTGGTGACTGGCTGCTTCATATTACCTCTTCTCCTCCTTTGTGTATGGGTGTGTGTCTGTTGGTGTCTGTTGGTGTGTGTGTGTGTGTGCATGAGTGTGTGTTTAACCGCGTGGACAGCTCTAAACGTTAAGAGACTTCCAGTGAAGTTGAGCGGCGGTTTGATGAGAGGGGAGGAGAGGGGGAGGAGAGGGGCTGGCGGGGGAGATGGGAGGAGAGGGAGGAAGGAGGCTGAGCGGTTAGGGTATCGGGCTAGTAATCAGAAGGTTGCTGGTTCAATCCCTGGCTCTGCCAAATGACGTTGTGTCCTTGGGCAAGGCACTTCACCCTACTTGCCTAGGGGGAATGTCCCTATACTTACTGTAAGTCGCTGTGGATAAGAGCGTCTGCTAAATGACTAAATGTAAGTGTAAATGTAATGTAAGGAAGGAAGGAAGGCGAGTGGGGGAGGGGAGGGGGGAGAGGGGATATAGGGGAGGTGAGGAGGGGTGAGGAGAGAGTGAAGGTGCTAGACGGATTGTATTACAACCTATCTGTCTCCTGCCTGCAGCCTTGTCAGTGTGGTGGGGAGGGGAGGCAGGGAGGTGATACATTATTCCGCCAGAGTGTAAGTAACACTTAGAGACGTGACAAGTGCCTTAGAAGACACACTTAGAGGGCTCTTCTTTACAGCTGCCGGAGCCGACCTGAGAGCCGTCGTGTGAGCAAGCCTTCCCATCTGCCCTGAGGGACTGGGATCTCCAGCTGCTCTGGGATCAGTGCTTAGAGCATGGCCAAAGGAACAGAGTTTAAAGGTCACGCTGGAGTTTATTAAAGGAAGACTGAACCTGATAGGGTTGAACGCCCTCTGTGGTGTGTGCAGTACGTGTGGGTGGGCGTGTGTGTGTGTGCGGGGCAACTGTGTGTGTGTGCATGCATTACCTGCAAACTCATGGGTGCGTTGCATTTAGGTTTGCGGTTTGGTGTGTTGCGGTCTGGCGCGTGTCCAGTCGCCCCATGCGCGTGCGTGTCCACACGACCGGGTCCTGCCGATTAATGGCGAAGTGTAAACACGTCGACAGGTAGCACTGCTGTTTGACAGGGAGCTCTTTAGATAATCTGATGTAGTCAAAGAGGGAGCCGTGCTCCTGTGATCTGGATAACAAGGCCTTGTTCTGAGGACTGGCCCAGGAGGGTGGCAACACTCACACACCCCTGGCAGATGAAAGGAGTTTAATCAGGCCTCAACACTGCCATTTTATCCTCAATGAAACACAAAGCACCCAGATGAGATATTATTAGCTTCTAGGCAGGCTGGAGACCAGGAAGGGCAGCTGCACGTGTCTGCAGTAAGACAGATGGCAGAGAGGCAGGTGTATTGCAAAAACAGGTGTGCAGTCAGACAGGTGTGCAGTGAGACGTGGGTCGTGAGACAGAAGGTAGTGAGACAGGTGAGTAGTGAGACAGGTGTGCAGTGAGATGTGTGTATTGTGAGACAGGTGTGTACACAACAGATATGTAGTAAGACAGGTGGTAGTGAAACAGGTGTGAGTAGTGGAGTCAGGTGGCTGAGCGGTGAGGGAATCGGGCTAGTAATCCGAAGGTTGCCAGTTCGATTCCCGGTCATGCCAACTGACGTTGTGTCCTTGGGAAAGGCACTTCACCCTACTTGCCTCGGGGGAATGTCCCTGTACTGTGTCCCTGTAATGTAAGTCGCTCTGGATAAGAGCGTCTGCTAAATGACTAAATGTAATGTAAATGTCTAAATGAGTAGAGACAGGTGTGTAGTGAGAGCTGTGTTGTGAGACAGTTGGCAGTGAGACAGGTGTGTAGTGAGAGCTGTGTTGTGAGACAGTTGGCAGTGAGACAGGTGTGTAGTGAGAGCTGTGTTTTGAGACAGTTGGCAGTGAGACAGGTGTGTAGTGAGCGCCGTGTTGTGAGACAGTGAGCAGTGAGACAGGTGTGTCGTGCGATCCGTGTTGTGAGACAGTGGGCAGTAAGACAGGTGAGTAGTGAGACAGGTGTGCAGTGAGATGTGTGTATTGTGAGACAACTGTGTATAAAGACAGATATGTAGTAAGACAGGTGGTAGTGAAACAGGTGTGAGGTGAGACAGGTGTGTAGTGAGAGCTGTGTTGTGATACAGCTGGCAGTGAGACAGGTGTGTAGTGAGCGCCGTGTTGTGAGACAGTGGGCAGTGAGACAGGTGTGCAGTGAGACAGACTGTGCTGCAGGTCATGTGCAGGGGTGGCTGGTAGAAGGTGTGAGAACCAGCCTGGTGTGTGGAAGAGACAGAGGTCTGACTGTGAGGAGAATGACTGTAGATGCACCGTGACCATGGAGAGATTGTCTTCAATCTGCCAGCTGAGGTATGTATGAATGTGTGTGTGTTTCCCTGCAAGGGGTTTGTGTGTGCGCGTGTGTGTGTGTGCGTGTATCTCTGTGAGAGTTTGTGTGTGGGTTTTCGAGGGTCGTGTTTAGGTATTGCATGTGTGCTTTTGTGTCCGCGTGTGAGTGAGAGTGTGATTGTGTGTGTCTGTGTGTGATGTGTGCACGTGTGTGTGTGATGTGTGCATGTGTGTGTGTGTCCCTGCTGATCAAGGTCTCTGTGTTGAACAGGGTCATTATTTCCCAGCAGACACCTCTTCAGCAGTAGAATAGAACATTGCTTCCATGCTTCAACAGACGGAGAAGAACAACAACTTGAGTAGTCTTTTTCTGTCTGCTCTCTCTCTCTCTCTCTCTCTCTCTCTCTCTCTCTCTCTCTCTCTCTCTCTCTCTCTCTCTCTCTCTCCCTCTCTCTCTCTCTCTCTCTCTCTCTCTCCCTCTCTCTCTCTCTCTCTCTCTCTCTCTCTCTCTCTCTCTCTCTCTCTCTCTCTCTCTCTCTCTCTCTCTCTCTCTCTCAGTGATATGTTGGTTGAATTGACCACAGCGTAGCTGAAGCCGACAGGGCCTACCAACAGAAACATTGGGTACAGTAACCCCCTCCATCAGGCCAGCTTAGGAACCCTGGGAGCTGGAGTACTGCTCTCTACTGAGACTGACAGCCTAGTTTGAGGATGACAGACAACATGACCATCTAGCAGTTGAATGGGTGGTGGGAGGAAAACGAGAGAGTGAGAGAGAGATCATTCTGAAGTTACGATATCTCTCCTGGAGGGACGGTGATTAAAAACACATTTTCTCTAAAGCCACATCTGGTGCTGAGGGCTGACTGGAGCGGGGAGGCTGGGGACTGGGGAAGGCTGGGGACTGGGGGAGGCTGGGGACTGGGGGAGGCTGGGGACTGGAGGAGGCTGGGGACTGGGGGAGGCTGGGGACTGGGGGAGGCTGGGGACTGGGGGAGGCTGGGGACTAGGGGAGGCTGGGGACTAGGGAGGCTGGGGACTGAGAGGAGAGCTGGGCAGCCTGGGTAGAGGGTGGCACCCCTCTTCCCCCCCTCCCTCCCTCTCCCTCCCCACCGCCACCTTTAATTCCCATTAACCCTCATGTCCGTCTCTTTTGATAAAAGCTCAGGCTAAATGAATCATCACAAAGCGCGCTAGGTGCTCCATGAGCAGATAAAGAGTACACCTGGTACACAGTGTCTCTGTGTTCTTTCATCCTAACGAGACTGGTAGAATCCAAACCCCCGACATCAAAGCGCCCCCCCCCCCCCCCACAATCACCCGTCTCACAGAGAGAAGGTTCGTTGCTTGCAGATAAGAGCACCACTGTATTGATGTGAAGCTCAAGAGATCTCAACAGAGGTGAAGACATCTAAGCTGTCATAGATTTTTCTCTCCAGGATGGTTGTACACCACTTGAAGATTCTCCTATCAGGATCCAATTGTATGAATATTGAGACTTCAACCACACAGCAGTTCACATGTTTTTCATCAAACAAGGCTTAGTTTGACAGGACTTGCCAGGGTTAAGTACTAACTGCAGGGAAGGAGTTTTGTCTCTGTGAGGGATGTCTGGCCCTGGGTGTGGACGGGTGGACAAGCTGAGCACTACAGAGCAAAAACGATCAGATCGCCGATGCATGGAGATATTTAACATTTAAGCCGTCCACCTTCCGGAGAGTTCTGTCTTGGAGCAGAGTGGAAATGTTCTTCTTAGATCTGACACCGTGGTCACACATGAAGGGTTCTGTTTTTTTTTTCTCGTCTCTCTCTTCCATCTCTTTCTCTCTCTTCTTCCTCTTGCTCTCTCCTTCTTTCTTCTTTTCCTGGTTAGTCCTTGCTCTCTCTCACACACACACAGACAGACAGACACACACACACACACACACACAGACTCCTAATTTGTATATTGTTCACAGCGTCACACTGATTGGTGCGGGTTCATGTTGGGCTTTCAGACACTGTTAGCCTACCAGCCCTGTTAGCCCTGCTGGTGGACCAGCCCTGTAGGCAGAGCAGCCCTACAGAACACCAGCCCTGCTGGTGGACCAGCCCTGTAGGCAGAGCAGCCCTACAGAACACCAGCCCTGCTGGTGGACCAGCCCTGTAGGCAGAGCAGCCCTACAGAACACCAGCCCTGCTGGTGGACCAGCCCTGTAGGCAGAGCAGCCCTACAGAACACCAGCCCTGCTGGTGGACCAGCCCTGTAGGCAGAGCAGCCCTACAGAACACCATCCCCGTCTGTGAGTCATGAGCTGGAACAGGCAAATTAAGTGAAGTCGTGTTTCAGCATAATGTTTATTAATGTGGCCTTGGCCCTCCACTCATTAGGCTTGCCCACAATCCCAACAGAGAAGAGAGAGCCACGCCCCCTACCATCACACCACTAGCCCCAGCTAAGGCAACCACGCAGCCCTTACTGAGCCAGAGCCCCCCCCCCCCTCCCCCTCGTCCACCACCTCCCCCGTACTAAATGTAACTATGTAAATGCAGCTGAGCTCTGTGGACTGTGGTGGTGTTGAGCCTTAATTGGTTTGGCCAAACTGCTTCCTTCGCAGGCCTTGTCTGTCTAATCCCTCCTCGGTATTGTTCCAGATCACTGGACCCCCCCACCTCTGTCTCCCCAGCTCACTCTTGCCCTCCCTTTCTCACTCTCTCTTACTCTCTTTTCGCCTTTCTCTCTCTCCCTTTCCTTCTCTCTCCCCCTCTCTCTCTCTCTCTCTCTCTCTCTCTCTCTCTCTCTCTCTCTCTCTCCCGCTTTCTATTTCCCTTTTTCCCTCTTCCGCTACTCTGTCTTTGCCCTCTCTCTCTCTCTCTCTCTCTCTCTCTCTCTCTCTAAGCCCCCTCTCTGCACCCTCGTTCTCTGTACTCTCTCTTTTTCCCCTCTGCTCCATCTCTCTCTGTTTTCTCTCTTCTCTCACTCTGTCTCTTTCTCTCTCTGTTTCTCTCTGTTTCCCTCCCTCCCTTCATCTCTCTTTATTTCTGTTTCTCGGCTTTCTCTCTGTTCTCTCTCTCCCTCTCTCTTTATTCCCTGTGTTCCCTCTGTCCCTCTCCTAATGGAAGGCTGCCATCGCTCTAATCCCAACAGCTTTGTAGTATAAATCTAGTTAAAGCAGCGTTTCACCCCAGAGGAGCAGCCTCTTACCTCACCATTCCCCGCTATCGCAATGCTGTGCGTGTATGTGTGTGTGTGATTGCATGTGTGCATTTTATCAGAGGATGTCGTTTCTTTAAGTCTCTGACTGAACATGGCTCTCTCATGCACTTTCGATCTGGCCCCCTTGCCCTCCTTTCTGTGTCTCCCCACCTCCCCCCTGTCTCCCTGTGTCATCCCACCTCCCCCCTGTCTCCCTGTGTCTCCCCACCTCCCCCCTGTCTCCCTGTGTCATCCCACCTCCCCCCTGTCTCCCTGTGTCATCCCACCTCCCCCCTGTCTCCCTGTGTCTCCCCATCTCCCCCCTGTCTCCCTGTGTCTCCCCACCTCCCCCCTGTCTCCCTGTGTCTCCCCACCTCCCCCCCTGTCTCCCTGTGTCTCCCCACCTCCCCCCCTGTCTCCCTGTGTCTCCCCACCTCCCCCCCTGTCTCCCTGTGTCTCCCCACCTCCCCCCTGTCTCCCTGTGTCTCCACACCCCCCTGCCTCCGCCCGCTACTTCCCCCTGTGAACCACCCTGAACACATGGTGACATATTTAGCCTGCAGCCTCTGAGAGCTCTGCTGGCAGTCTGCCCTCCTGGTCTACCCTCCTCTACCCTGCCCTGGTCTACCCTGCCCTCCTCTACCCTGCCCTGGTCTACCCTGCCCTGGTCTACCCTGCCCTGGTCTACCCTGCCCTGGACTACCCTGCCCTGGTCTATCCTATCCTGGTCTACCCTGCCCTGGTCTATCCTATCCTGGTCTACCCTGCCCTGGTCTATCCTATCCTGGTCTATCATGCCCTGGTCTATCCTATCCTGATCTATCCTATCCTCCTCTATCCTGCCCTGGTCTATCCTATCCTCCTCTACCCTGCCCTGGTCTATCCTATCCTGGTCTATCCTATCCTCCTCTACCCTGCCCTGGTCTATCCTATCCTGGTCTATCCTCATCTACACACCGCTAACCGACCCTGCTACTCGACCCTTCCCTTGTCCACCCTCATTTTTTATGCTCCTTTTCTGCTCCTTTTCTGCTCCTTGTCTGCTACTTTTCGGTCCTGCCCTCCCCGGTCTTCCTCTGGTGTGTGGTATTGAGAGTTAAGAGCATTCAGGTGTGGAGGCTCACCAGGTAGAGTGTGTGTCACCTGGGTTGAGGCCTTATAGCAGCGGCCCTGATTCAATTCCAGTTCGAGCCTTCTGCTGTATGTCATCCCCAGCCTCCCTCCCAAGGATGTCCTGTCACTCTCAAACCATCACTGTCAAAAAGAAAGCAAATATTGCCCAGATAAAAAAACAAAAAAAAAAACATATTAAGAATATACTGGTGTACTGTTCCATGTGTCTGCTGTTGCATCAGTTTACCATTGTTCTGTTGGAAACATCCAACCGTCATTACACTCTGTGTTTACCAAGAGCAAGCTATCCATCATAACAACAGAACCAAACATGTGAGTGTTTATAAACATCGGAAAACATGTTCAAACGGAACGCGACCGCGCTGGTCTTGAACTTGACGGAAACGTGTGGGATCGGGGCGGTTACACTGTCATGTGCCTTCTCCGGGGAGACCAGTGAGGGAAGGGGGGCACGTCTCAGCTGTCGGGGGTCTCTCTCTGTCACAACAGCGGTCCAACCCCGGGTCTCTCCTTCTCAGAGCCTGATGGGCTCCCATTCGGCCAGGCAGAGCGTCCTTGGAGATTTCACAAAAGAGTCTTTCTCACATCTCAGACAAAGGAGATCCACAACCGCAAGGCTGTCACTTCCTGTTTCATCCCCCCAAATCTCCCACCATGAAACCACCCTGCCTCCTCTCCTCCTCTTGTCTCGTGCCTTCCTTTCCTCTCCTGTCTACTCCGCCTCCATTAAAGCTGTTCGCCGCGATGCGCTTCCTGTCGGAGAAGGATATCACCTCTCAGACGGAGCAGTCAGAGTGTGTCGGGAGCAGATGTTGAGAGTGAGGGGCAGCAGCCTGGATCAGCCAGGATCAATCTGCCGGAGCAGCAGGTCCTGCTGTCAGAGGAGGCAAGGCTCTTGGTCTAATGACTGCCCGGGTCTTCCGCACATCAATATGCACATGATCATACTAGGACTGCTGCTACCACTACTACTCATGCTACTATTTATACCACTGCTAATAATAGTAAGACGCTGTTTACATATAAAGTGCGTTCCCACATGCACCACACAAGCGTCGACCCAGACTCAGGGTCATGGTTGTGGTCGGATTCCCTCCACTTCAGGGTTCGTGGGAACAGGGAGGATGCTGGGAGAGCCATTAAGCCCTGCTAAGTGTTTCAGTGTCTCTGAAACTTGATTTGTTATGATAAAGATTTAGCTTTCTCCCAGAGAGAGGGACAGAACGAGGTGGCTCGAAGGAAGAAGAAAGAAAAAGAGAGAGGCGGAGTGTTGGGGTGAGAAGAGAGAAAGAGAGAGAAGTGGAGCGGGAGAGAGATAGTGTGAGTCTAGGGATAGAAAAGATTGTGTTCCCAGTATTAGCTTTGTTGGCAGAGAGCTCAATGATTTTGAGTGTGTTGAAGCATCGATCACAGCCTTGGCAGGAGAACTCCCTCTGACAGTGCTGTGGATGCTGGCTTACACTCCTTACTGTGGGTTCTACCGGTTCCTATAAGTTCTAAATTGGTTTTAATATCCCATTATGGGTTCCTTGGGATCTATGTTGGGTTCTCCAAAAGGTCTATCTGAATCATTCCTTTAGAACTCCTTATCCAGAACACTTTGTTGTTCTAGGTTCTGTAGAGTCACCTTGCGAGGGCATCGATGTTGTTGCTGTTAGTCCCACACCATGTAGATCCTCCATCTCTGATGCACGCACATTAATAGATGCCAAAGTGATTAATGATGCAGGTCTGATGAGGCGTGATAATGTACTTGTACAGTGTGGCTCTTATAAAAAAACGTTATCATTTCCATGAGATAATGCATCCTCTTCTGGTTGATTGATGGCTGTCCTGACTGTGTCCTCTCCAACCGTCTGGTGCTGATACAGTTAGACCGACGATGTCCCCTCGGGCAATCCATTACAGATCAACAACACCCCTGTGATTGCACAAAAGCATGGAACAGCGGTGATCAAGTGATCTGATGAGGGCTAGGGTAAAAGCAACAAAGACAAATCTATTGGAATCTATTACATTATAATCTGGTTTGGCCTGGCCTGGCCTTGTCAGTAGCGAGGATAGAGCAGTGTAGACTCAATCAGGAGTCAAAGCATGGGCCTCCCCTCTCCTTTCGGCTCCCCTCCCTCTCTGCCCTCCACCCCATCCCTCCATTCCTCTTAAACAGAGACACTTTACAGCCATCAGAATGCAAACAGTCCTTTCACCCTTGGAATGTGCAATGCTTCTCTCTAATCTTCTACCCTAAAAGAATTACCCTTCTGGAGAGAAGCCCAATCAATAACTCACTGGAGCTCCAAATGTATTATCTTACAAGCTGCCTGCCACCCAGACACGCAGACTAGGGGAGCATGAAGAGAGGTGCAGTGGAAGGAGGAGGACAAGGGGGAGAGGAGCCCATCTCCTCTCTTCTCCGCCTAAGGCACCTTGTCAATGGATACTCAAAGAGGAGCATGGAAATAAAGTCCATTTGCCAGCAGCTCTGTTAGAGCACCATTTACCACCAGACTATGACAGAGAGAGAGAGAGAGAGAGAGAGAGAGAGAGAGAGAGAGGAGAGAGAGAGAGAGGGAGGGAGAGGGAGGGAGAGGCAGAGAGACGAAAAAGAAGCATTCAAGGAAAACAAATAATGGTGACCGACGCAGGTAATGTGCCACGAAGTAGTGGAAAAGATGTCCGCCATCTTGGACGTAGTCCTCAATTGCTTGCTGCAAGAAAGCGCGACTGTCGACCATTTTGACTGTAGTCCCCGGTACATTCCTGGCCGAGCAGGCAGCAGGGCAGAAGTCCCTAGAATAGAACGGCCCCACACCCCTTCGTCAGACAGAGCCTGATTGGAGAAGACGTGAGGTGACAGGCGAGAGCCTGGGTCATGTCTTCCTCGGTAGCCCAGCCTAAGAGAAGGAGCGGGAGGACAGATGGACCTGGAGATGACTTTGAGGAGGAGGACAGCAGGACATCTGGGGATCAATACTCTCATTTCAAACCCCAGGAACTCAACTTCTCCAATACGTCTGAATGCTGATTGTCGTGAGGCAGGGATTGTGAGGGTGTATGTGTGCGTCTGTGTGTGTGTGTGTGTGTGTAGGTGGACTGTGTGTGCAAGCCTGTGTGAGGGCCCATGTAAGGAGTGTTTCAGCTGAGCAGACAGCCCAGTCAGGTAGATCTGGAGATGACATGCTAGGTAATCAACCATCTCACATCGATCTCCTCTTTACCCCCCCTTCTCCTCTCCTTCCATCCCCCCTCCCTCTCCCTCTCCCTCTCCCTCGCCTCTCCTCTGGTTGGTTGGAGTGCAGAAGGGAGAGTGTGTTTGCATGTGTGGGGCTGAGCAGATG
>NC_090063.1:6322508-6370800 GCF_038355195.1 Osmerus mordax | reverse complement strand
TGACTGGAATGCTTTAGTCAAGTTCAGTGGAAAAACGCAGTTGATAATAAATTGGAAAGATCGTTTTGAGTCATATTAGTGGGGGTCTGGAGAAGAAGGATATGTGCATGTTTGTGTCAGTTTCTGTATGTGTGTATATGTGTGTGTGTGTGTGAATAGTTGTATACATTTGTAATGTAAACACATAGTTGTGGTGTTCCACATCTGGAGAAGAAGCCCAGCAGCCAAAGCTCTGCTAGAACCGGTTCTAGCCCCAGGGTTAGGGCAAGGGTTCTGCCAGAGACCGTTGTAGAGGCTTAGGCGTGCGCAAATGATGGACACCCCCCCCCCCCCCCCCGCTCACACACATACACACACAGTATGTACGCAGATACACACACAAAAACATACCTGTGCGCACACACACACATTTCCCTAACTCTAACAACCAAATGATCCTACCCTGATGAAGAAACGCACACATACAAACACACAGGCCTACACACCTTGATGATCAGTCTACACTACAGTACATCCCCAGGGTGGAGCATGTTTAGGCTGCTTGTCCAGCCAACAGATATAAATAAACCTGTGAAAGATCAACTAAATACTCAACAGGTGGATTTGTCTCATCAAATACACGCGAGGGCTAAATATGACAGGCAATGTAGACCGGGACCTTGCTCGTTAATCCCGTTACAGGAAACCCAGACTCACTCCAGTCCTGATTGACGGGAGGCTCAGCCAATGGAAGCGTATTATCGACGGTGCTGTAAGTGGCACAATCTAACCGTGCCCGCTACACCATTCTCCCTAAAGTAACTCCAACAGATCGAGGGAGAAAAACTCGACCAAGTCGAAACCATGGAACACGACTTTACCAAAGTGCCTGTCCGACGTTAGAAGACTGTAAAGGTAGGTTTTTATTAAGTTAAAACGAAGTCAGTTAAACTGAAATAATACAACCCGGTAGAATGCTGGGGAAAAGTTTTCTTTAGTTATTCGGGAGTCGGGACTAAGATGCAGCCCCGTTAACACTGCAGTAGGCCGATAGCTACGGTGTGTGCTTAAGCCAATGTTTTTTATAACTTAGAGACGATAGTGTTTGTGACAGTAAGTGACAAGGAAGCGACCCGATGTTTATAGCGTAACCACCAGCCTTTCGCAGAGAAGTATAATATCTAATGAGACCTTTACTGAGTCAAAGATTGTAATTTGTATTAGATGATAAACTTTCACATATATATTTTGGTGTGTTCAGTTTGTAGTTATTTAAGTCTATATTGTTAACCAATATTAAATTATGTGAATATATCAAACAATATATATATATATATATATATATATACACACACACACACACTCACACACACACACTGACAGACATATACATAGATACATAGATATACCTAAACACAGGAGAATTTATATGCACAGTACAACTACACATAATCAAATATTAAAAATAGAAAGCCAAATACATTTTAAAATCTATCAATGTAGGATACTTCATATTGGTTCACTGCACAGGTCATAATGCTATTGCATCTTTTTAATCCAGAACAGTTATCAGACATGTTTACATAGCTCACTAGGAATAGTAGGTCTGTATCCTGTTTTCTGTCTCTTATATCTCCTACGTCCTTAACATCCATGTCCTACAGGATACGTCTCCCAGGTGCTCTATGTCTGCTATGTGTGTGTCTCCTCTACGCCTCGTCTGTGCTCCAGCTGCTCCATGGGTTTTATAGGAGACAGTTTACTGTACTGGTGGTCACTGGTCAGCTGCTGCTGTCTAATCACTGGCATTGTGTCCTGATGCCTGATCTGACAAAGAACCACAACACATCCATCATCATCACTTTCTGTTTCTGTCTCTCTCTCTCTTTCTCTGTCTCCCTCTCTTTGTCTCTCTCTCTCTCTCTCTCTCTCTCTCTCTCTGTCTCCCTCTCTTTGTCTCTCTCTCTCTCTCTCTCTCTCTCTCTGGTTCTCTCTCTCTCTCCCTCTGGCTCTATCTGGCTCTCTCTTTCAATTAAATTAAATATGCTTTATTTGCATGAATGTTCAGGTTAAATGTTAATGTTGCCAAATCAGTCCACAGTGAAGGGACAACACATGTAACTAGAGAGGGTACAATTTCTGGGGAAATTGTAGGGTGTGCTTGCTTGCGTCGGTTGCACAGGGGTCCGTTTTTGAATGACATTTTTACAACTGATATTTCTGTATATTTTATATAAAAATGCATACTTATTATTTATAAAGATTACATAGATTTTAAAGCATTTTTTTTTGCTGCTCATTTACAACTGAAAATACGAGTGAAGTGTAGAATGAAATAGATGTCTTCTCATTTCCCCTGCAAGAGGCAGCCTCATCGTTGAATCAAAACGAATAAATTTGGCAGACCGGTGTAAAAATTGACCTAATCTCTATGACTTAAACGTCATTTTAAGTTTTTCCCTTCTCATGATATTTTCAGGCATTTAGCCTACTCATTACATTCATTCATTAATAAAGAACCCCCTTTGAAGATTATTCTACGACGTTACCCGGTAGTAGAAGATGGAATCGCGATTCAAACAGTACCATCTGCTAACTGAAAATATGCCCCCCAAAACGTAAATAAGCTTGACATTTATTTAGTGGAAAATCGCTCATTCATAAAAAGCTCACTGGTAGCGATCATTGTCAGTAACAACGCAAAATGCGATATAGCCCTGTGTGGAGAAGCTGCCCCGGTAAATTGTACTACTACGGTACAGTACTAGACTACTGCTGTGTTCGTCTTGGTAGCGATTGCGTTGGTTGAATTGGATTTAACGTTCCGTTGTACGGTTGAAGCTGAAATTAATTATTTTCATGAACAGATTGACAACGTTTAGGCTGTGGCAATGAAGTTCAGGTTAGTAGTTAGATAGACTTTTGATTTAAGAAAGGGGAGTGCCGAACATGTTCTGTCGCCGTTTGACTTCCTAAACAGTAGTGTACTGTAGATGTTTTTGTACAGTAGTGTGTCTCGCGTAAGCTACAGCGTTGCAGTGAGCTACACTGGTTTGAAACCACAGGTAATGGTAATTTCACCAACAAATCGTTTTCTAATGTCAGAATAAATCCTACAACGAAAATGTATATGTGAGGAATGTTTATTTTAACGATTGAAAACAGATAACGCTACATCATAGACCACTGTAGTATGTGTTGCCCGGGCAACACAGGCTAATGTCATGATGCTAATACTTCAGTGAAATAGTAGACTACTGTTTCCGAAAGTAGATGTACTTCCTTAATAATATCAGCTTGTATTGTACATTACACATCACAATTGTGTGTCATATCACAAAGTAAAATGAGTAAATAGTTATCACCCTGGCCTCTTTTCTTGTGGCGTTTCTGCAGCTGCCTTGCAGTAAAGCTATAGTTAGCCTAGCTATCCCCCAAGTTTACAGATGCTAAACGAATGTTCTGGCAAAGGTAGTCACGCGTGTTTTCGTGACGTTAGTGACGCAGTGACGTTAGTAACGTCAGTGACTGTGGCTAGCAAATTAGCCACCGTTAACTTCACTTTTCGCCACAAAAACTTAACTTAAGCCTAAACCATGCAACGGAACTTAAATTCCAATAGAAGCAACTCAATCGCTACCAAGACGAAACTTTTGACACCTACGTTGTCTATGTAGGCCAAATATTGACTGAGTTTTAGGGGGGCAAAAAAAAAATAAATAATAATATATATGTGAGAGAACAAAGGTTGTGCTCTCGCCGAAGGCTTGAGCACACCCAATTATAAACATATCATAGAACTTGGAATTTTTCTATACATATATATATATATATGTATAGTATTTTCTCTCTCTCCATCCCTCTCTTTCTGTCTCGCTTGCTCACTCACTTGCGCACACACACACGCACACACACACACACACACACACACACACACACACACACACACACACACACACACACACACACAGGAGAGTTCAAACCCTTAAGTGCCAGAGGCAAAAACAAGTACCCCCTGACAATTATTCCATCTGAACCTTCTCTGATTGGGATTTGTAGGGAGTGTTGGTTTTTGTGTGTGTGTGTGATGTGATCCAGGAGAAAGATAAAAGGTTCAGTGAGATGAAAGGGACAGTATGAAGGAAATTTAGCGAGCTGAATTCCTCACTTCTCCTCCAGCCAGATCACTGTACTGACACAAGCTAGACTCAACTACATACAGCCACACACACAGCTACACACACAGCTACACACACAGCTACAGACACAGCTACACACAGCTACACACACAGCTACAGACACAGCTACACACACAGCTACACACACAGCTACAGACACAGCCACAGATACAGCTACACACACAGCCACAACTACACACATAGCTACGCACACAGCTACACACACAGCTACAGACACAGATACAGCTACACACACAGCCACAGACACAGCTACAGACACAGCTACAGACACAGCTACACACACAGATACAGACACAGATACACTCACAGCTACATACAGCTACACACATAGCTACAAACACAGCTACAGACTCAGCTACACACACAGATACACTTACAGCTACAGACACAGCTACAGACTCAGCTACAGCTACAACCATAGAAAATCCAGCCGTTTGCAGTTAAATGAAAAGAAACAGGTTGATTCCTTTCATTCCGTAATTACATTTCAGACTTCTACAACCTGATGGCATATCAAAAACACACAAACACTCACTGCATGAGTGAGTCACACACATTCCACTTTACCACAAGCACTGCCATGAGTTCACTATGCAAAATTTTAAATATCCATACCAATAAATCTCTCTCTCACACACAATGTTTTTACTCTTGGGACACTACGATGAAGTAGTGTCCTAAATGCATACTGTATGCCACAGTACGTAAAGAAAAAAGAATTGAGAGTGAATGGAGACGCTGGGTGTGTCTTTCATCGTCTCTCTGAGGAAGGAGAAGGAGAGAGAAAGAGAGGAGAGTATAGGAAGAGAAGAAAGAGAGGAGGATATAGGAAGAGAGAAAGAGAGGAGGATATAGGAAGAGAGAAAGAGAGGAGGATATAGGAAGAGAGAAAGAGGAGGATATAGGAAGAGAGAAAGAGGAGGATATAGGAAGATAGAAAGAGAGGAGGATATCGGAAGAGAGAAAGAGAGGAGGATATAGGAAGAGAGAAAGAGAGGAGGATATAGGAAGAGAGGGAAGGGAAAGAGAGGAAGGACAGATGAAGAGGCGAGAGAAAGAAGAAACCAATAGGTGGACAGATGAGGAGAGAGGAAAGTGAAATAGAGATGAGAGAGAGAGAAGTATAGTGAAGTTGCAGAAAATGCTTCAGCAGCAGAGAGGAGAGCTGGACCCCAGCTGGGCCTCATGCTAGTTTAATCTGAGAACTGCTGACTGAAAGAGAGAGAGAGAAGGGAGAGAGAGAGAGAGAGAGAGAGAGAGAGAGGGGAGGGAGGGATGAAGTGATAGATATAGAGCAGAGGGATGGTAGAGAGAAAGAGAGAGTGGATCAAGAGAGAAATAAAGGAGAGCAGTGTTAAGAGAGTTTGAGAGAGAGAGAGAGAGAGAGAGAGTGAGAGGGGGGGGGCGACTCAAACTCGGCTGATCTATTCTGCTCCACGAAGGCATTCAGAGAGTTTAATTTGAAATTGATTCCAGTCGCTCCGTGTGAGTAGAGGGAAATGTGATCTTGGGAAGGAGCATGAGCTGTAGCTGGGGACCAGGCTGGCAGGAGAGCCAACTAGCAGCATTCATACTGGGCCCAGAGAAACAGAGAGAGAGAGAGAAGGGGGTTAGAAAGAGGGAGAGAGGTAGAAAGAGGGGCAGGGGGGGGTATTTCTAATGAGGTTTATCAGAGGTGGTTGGGATGCAGCCCGACTTCATCAGGCCCACAGCTGTCTGCTTGGTCTAATGGTAGACCGAGCACGGAGCTGGGTTGGATCCCCCTGTATCTGTGGGTCTGTCTGCAGACATGGCCGCAGGATACACAACTCTGTTAGCATTCCAGGGTTTCGGCGTTGAGAGTCTGGAGGGCTGGAGGAACACACATCTGCTCTCTTACCTCCCTCCCTCCCTCCCTGTCTCTCTATCTCTGTCTCTCTCTGGTGCTAGCATTTACTACACTTTCTCTCCCTTCTCTTTCCCCTCCTGGTCTACCTATCTCCTCCGCCTTGTTCTTCTTTCTGGGCGTTTTTCCCCTCTGCCTCTGTCATCGCTCTTCGATCCCCCTCCCTCCCTCTCTCTCTCAGCCCGTATGTCACCAGTTAGAACACAAATAGAGCTCCGCACAGACGTAAACATGAGAGACAGGCGCGATCCCAATCCCCACAGAGAGCACGCCGTGTCCTCCACCAGAACACGCCTGTGTAGGAGAGAAAGCCAGGGGAAGACAGAGAGGGCGAGTCATTGTGAGAGAGTCATTGAGAGAGAGAGAGAGAGAGAGAGAGAGAGGAGGGAGAGAGAGAGAGAGAGAGAGAGAGAGAGAGAGAGAGAGAGAGAGAGGGAGAGAGGGAGAGAGGGAGAGAGGGAGAGAGGGAGAGAGAGGGAGAGGAGAGAGAGAGAGAGAGAGAGAGAGAGAGAGAGGGAGAGAGGGAGAGAGGGAGGGAGGGAGCGCGCCAAATCCAGACAGGGAGATGTGGCGGTACAGTCTATGGAGAGAGAAAGGGAGAGAGACGGACACATAGGGAAGGAATGAGAGAGAGAGAGAGAGAGAGAGAGAGAGAGAGAGAGAGAGAGAGAGAGAGAGAGGAGAGAGAGAGACGAAAGATATATGGCTGCTGCATGTTGGAACAGTCTTAATAGAGAATGTATGGTGTTCCCAGCAGCATGACTCACCAGCAGAGGCTAGTTGTGTGTGTGTGTGTGTTCTTTCCTAGAGGGCCACTAGAAAAGCTCCTATCTGGGAGATGTCAGTTTGTCAGTGGGTGGAGGGACATTTACCTTTTCTGTGAGTCATCAGAGAGACAGACAGACAGACACACTGAGAGGAGAGTGCATACTGTCTTCTACTTGATTTCCCAAGTAAGACCATGTTGTGTTGAGGCTCAGCTGGGAGCTAGCTGGTGCTGTTTGACACCCAAGTGTTTGGCTTGTTTGTTGTGATGGTGGGCTGTCAGTATAGACTCTATTCTGCTCTGTTCACGGTGCTTGTCTCTGTGTGTATGTGAGTGAGTGTGTGTGTGTGTGTTAGAGCAAGATATCCAGCTTATACTCTGTAATTACTCCCAGCAGTAGAATGGCGCCAGCCAAAGACACACACGCACACACACACACGCACACAAAAACTTGCCAGGGCCCGCCAGTGTTGTCAGCCTGTCAGACCCGGTCTGGTTCAGTCCGGTAGAGAAGCTGTAAGCTTCTGCTGCCAGATCTGGTCCAGTAGAGAGCTCCCTGGTGAGGGTCTGTAGGCTCTGTCTGGGCTGCTCCAGCTTCCTAAGCCACTGCTGCCTGTATGTTGGTTCTCTTCCGTGGTTCTGTTTATACACTGGCACGCAGTCTGTGTGCTCGTTCTGGGTCTGTACTGTGGTTCTGGGTGGTGTGGTGGTTCTGGATCTGCACCGTGGGTCTGGTTGTGTCGTGGTTCTGGATCTGTACTGTGGTTCTGTGTTGTGTATAGTAGTTCTGTGGCGTTTTGGAGTTATTGGGTCACCGGTACCAGATGTTTGTGTGGGTCAACACAGAGGTTTGAGGCTCAGCTCTGACTTACCACACCGCTGCCTCCTGGGTGTACGTCTGTGTTTACACATGTGGATTCGTGTGTGCTAGCTAAGGGTCTAGCCTACGGAGGGAGGGAGGGAGGGAGAGGAGGGACACTGTGCGGCCCTCTCTTTGTGAGGGATCAGGTGGGGAGCAGAGATTCGTCTGGACCCTGGGTCTCAGAGACAGGAGCCCGTCTGAACCCAACTGGAGTTCAGAAGTACATCAGGCCCAGATCAGTCTCACAGCTGTGGAGTGGAGTGGACCAGGGACCCACAGCCCTGCTTAGTTTACCATCAGAGATGAATGGGCAGTTGTTTGAAGGGGTCTGTTGTTGATGGTCTGTCTGCTATCAGCCTATAGAGTTTAGAAAGGTGGAATGTTGATGGAAGGTTGGAAGGCCAAAAGGGAGAAATGAAGGGTGATTAGTTTCGTTGACCAGTGTGTGCCAGGGGCAGCTCACAGGCTGGCCTCCCTGCCAGTACCCAGTGGAGTAGGACCCGGATCAGAACCAAAACTCTATCAGGGTCTAGAGCTGCCATTAAGCGATTACACTTACCTTAGCTCCAAACAGGACTCGCTTAGGTGATTCCGCACACACACACACACACACACACACACACACACACACAGACACACACACACACACACACACACAGCCCCCTGGCTGAGGCTGAGATTGTGCTGGGCAGTAGGCCAGGCTGTGTGAATAGCTGGCATCTGGGAGACATCTTGTACTGGAAGGCTGGAGGAAATTCCTGCTCTAAGGAACCCACTACTGATACTGCGAGGACCAGGCAACAACCAGGCTAGAACCATGCTTGGACCAGGCTTGAACCAGGCTAGGACTGTGCTAGACCCAACTAGTCAAGCCTAGAACTAGGGTAGGACCAATCTAGAAGCAGTCTAGAACCAGGCTACAATCAGGCTTGAACTAGGTTAAAGCAACGTCAGCAGTGTAGCTCAAATCCAGACAGCCTCAGAAAGGGGTAGGTAGGATGGCGGCAGGGCGGCAGGGCGGGGGAGGAGGAGAAGCAGGGCACCAGTGCTGGACTCCAGACAGCTTCAGAATTACACTTTACAGTTTCATATTATTCATGTGGCACACGCATTTGATCCAAAGCGACAAAAATGTTGTGCAAACACAAGGCACAGCAGGACATCAATGATCCGAAGTGCAGAGTAAAAGTACGGTCTGTATTTACTAGCCGCAGCGCAAAGCAACCACATCTCAGCCACCGGGCACGGTGAACAATAATAATAGTATCATAACTACCATGCGACTGTAACATCAGTGCAATAGTTCATAAGAGGGCCTTGAAAGATCAACAGCATATCACAATTGCAACATCAAACAATTTTGTGG
The DNA here is from genome assembly GCF_038355195.1 of Osmerus mordax. NCBI lineage: Eukaryota > Metazoa > Chordata > Actinopteri > Osmeriformes > Osmeridae > Osmerus > Osmerus mordax. Next base: position 6,361,743 of record NC_090063.1, on the reverse strand, counting down.
GTGCAGTCTCTTGCCAGACAGCGGTACAAACATGATCTCCCAAAAATGTGTAGAGGCTGCTAAGTGCCTCTTTCGGGGCCTGTAGGACAAGCAAAAGAGTAGTTAGTCGAGGCGAAGCTGGAAGAGGAGTGTCTTGAGACCATGTCGGAAGGACCGCAGGGACGCAGGGGTGTGGAGCACTGCATGCTGGGAGTGCGAGGACCCCTCTGTCACTGAACAGGAGGAGCAGGAGCACTGTAGTCCAGCTGGACAGCCTCATACAGCCTCAGAATAGAGGATTGAGGCAGAGGAGGAGGAGGAACAGTGTACTCAAGCTGGTCTCCAGACAGCCTCAGAATAGTGCAGGCGGGAGGAGGTGCAGTGTACTGTAATGTAGCTGGTCTCCAGACTGCTTTAGAATAGGGGAAGGAGGAGGAGGAAGTGTACTGTTGCTGGACTCCAGACAGCCCCAAGGCCAATAGTAAACTGCTCCAGATCATTCCAGTGTAGACCTGGTTCCCTAGGTAACTGAATTCCTGTGTGTGCCTGGGTTCTTGCCTGGCTCCACCTAGACCCTCCTCTTTCTCTCCTCCACTCTGCCTCCTACCTCCCATTCCCTCCTTATGTTCTTCCCTTCCTCCTCTTTCCTCCTTTCCACCTCCCTCCCTCTCTCCTGTGTGCGTTTTGGCTAACTCTAATAATGTATCATGACTGTTAAGAGGAACTTGATTCTCCTATCCTTTTTTGTGTGTTTGCTGGTTTGTGGTTGGTGTATAACTCTGGCTATGGCTGGCTGACTTTCTGGCTAGCTGGCTGTTTCTGGCTGGCTGGTTTAAGAGGTGCTTTGTCCTGGAAGACAACCTTCCAGGTTCTGTCTAATGGACCAAGCCAAGCAGAACAGACCAGAGGAGCTTGTCTATGCCCTCACCTCGTGTTAACACGACTTTAAGGGGGCAGGAGGAGGAGGAGGGGAGGAGTACATGGGAGGAGGGAGAGGGGGACAGGAGGTGAGTGGGAGCAGGGAGCAAATAGATGGGAACCAGACACACTTTGAGGGACTGCTTATGGCCAGCGGTGGAAGGTCTCTTTGTGTGTGTGTACGTGTGCTGTGTGTGTCTGTGTGTATTTTGAGCAGATCTGTTAATCACTGCATTGTTATCTCCAGTAAAGGTCAGACAGCCACAATGTTCTGCCGCGTTGCCATGAGAGACCCCAGAAAAACCCTGTGTTTGCATGCTCGCCCTCACAGACGCCATCTTAAATTCACTTCCAGCTGTTAAACGTACAGTTCACTTCTCTGGCCTACCCCTCGTCACGCCATTCCCCAGCTACCTGTCTGAATAGCAAGATGGACAGAAGGAAAAACAGACAGACAGACAGACAGACAAAAGAATGTCTGGCTGCACTCAGCCAGACAATGTGAACGTGCGTTCTTTCATACAATTGAAGAAGGAGAGAAAGGGAGATGGGGTTGGTCAGAGATTTGTGTGCGAGTTGTTGGCCTTGGAGTGTATGTTTGTGTGTGAGAAAGAGGGATCGAGTGATTCTGGAGCGGTGAGTACTGCACAGCTGAGAAGAATATTGATCTGTTTACGAGAGAGGGAAAACAAGGGAGAACAGAGTGGAGCTTCTGCATTCCATCCCCTCTCTCTCTCCCCCTCTGTCCATGACCTGGCCTTGTCTGGCTGGCCTGTAGCTTAATTCCAACACACCCACACACACCCCTTGCCCCAGATCCCACTTCTCCTTGTGCTGCTATGACCCCCTGTCTCGGATAAGAGGGAGATTCTTGTAAATATTTGTTTCCGTTTTAATGAGTGTGTGCGTGTGTCTCGCGTGTGGATATGTGTCCTTGTTTGTCTTAGGTTTTTGTTAGTACGTTTGTTTATCCTTTTTCCCTGACACCTCCAGGGTTGTGGCTGTCCCTGGGGGCGGGCGGGGGGCTGCCTGAACCCAGGGGAGGGTGTGTGTGAGTCGGGGGCAGAGCCGGCCACTTCCCTGTCGTGGGTCTCAAGTCTGCATACTGGCAGTCTATTCTTGGATGTGTGGCCTGTATGCCTGAAGGTGAATGGTAGGGCAGTGACTCACTGCATAGGTATACTAATACACACACATACAGTATGGCTAAGGCACAGAACATTTTGTGGGAGGTAAGAGTTGTAGAGAGAGGGAGAGAGAAGGAGAGACAGAGAGGGAGAGAGAAGGAGAGACAGAAAAGGAGAGACAGAGAGGGAGAGAGAGAGAGAGAGGGAGAGACAGAGAGGGAGAGAGAAGGAGAGACAGAGAGGGAGAGAGAGGGAGAGACAGAGAGGGAGAGAGAACATGTTTGGGTTAGTGTGATGTGATGTTACTGAAGTGCTGAATGTCACATAGTTGTGATAGAGCAGAGCCCAGAGAGATACTGTCTGCCTGTCTATTTTTCTTTCTGTGTGTCTGTCTGTGTGTCTGTCTTTCTGTAGCAGTCCAGTAGTAAAGAGCAACCCTCTCACCATCTGTCTCTTTTCCAATTGGGTTTACTCTGCTCATCAGACCTGAAGAAATGATGCGTTATTTGTGATTGTACTCATATCTCTCTCGTCATGACAACCTCAGCTTTACAGGAAACGCCTGGCACAGACCGTGCCCCCTCCACCCCTCCGTTCTTCCCCTCCCCACTTCTACACCCCTCCATGCCTCCCCTTCTCTCCCTTTCTCGTCCTCAATCTCAACCTTCCTCATCACCATCTTCCTAGCTTTTGTCTTATTACCTCGCCCTCTCTGTCTCCTTCTCTCTCTCGCTGTCTCCCTTTCTCACTCTCCCTCGCTCTCCACCTTCTCCACCTCTGCCCCTCCCCCCTGCGATGAGGTGTTGACACCAGGGCCCCGGGGGGGTACTCTGCTCTTGTTGCTTTCTTTACATGATTGACACCTGAGAGAGCCCTGTGTGTATGTGTGTGTGTGTGTGTATTGCAGGAGTAAACCATAGGCCCCAGCATAGAGCAGCACTTGGTACTATGTTAGATCATCAGTAGAATATTCGTTTTTTTATGATATGCTTGTACCTAATATCTCTTTACCCCCGTCTTTCTCTCTCTCTCTCTCCCTCTCTCCCTCTCTCTCTCTCTCCCTCTCTCCCTCTCTCCCTCTCCCTCTCTCCCTCTCTCCCTCTCCCTCTCTCCCTCTCCCACCAGATGCCCAGTCTTGTGTCCTGTCATCGGGGTCTGATAGTCATCCTGTCTCTGTCTCTCTGCATCTTACCCCTCTACACTGAGACCTGGGCCTATGAAGGTACACACACGCACGCTCACGTACTGGACCCCCCATCCCACCCTTGGACAGTGTGTGTTAAGTCAACATCAGAGCTGAGCCTGTATTTGACTCTCTGTTGAAGGAGGGGCTTGTGATGTATCTGTTCCTGCTAGGTGGGGTTTTATATGTTTTGGGACCAGGCCAGTTACTGTGTCGGTCAGCTAGATCAAATGACCCTTGTGCATTTCAAGATCAAATCAAATGCTCCTACAGACTAGCACACTATAGGACACTCTTAGGGCTGTCTAGTACAGACCAGACCACTTTCAGAGCTGTCTAGGACAGATTAGACCTCTCCGGCGGGCTATCTAGTATAGACTAGACCATGCCTAGTAGTAACTACCTAGGGTAGTTTAGTAAAGACTAGAACACTGTGGCCAAGCAAATAATACACTCCTGCCAACACACCCTGAACACACAGAGGTACTGGACAACACACATACTGAGTGTGTGTGTGTGTGTGTGCCTACTTTGTTCTGAACTTGGCAGAGAAGCGGCATATGGCTGTTATTCCACTGCAGATATAAATACCAGCTTTGAGCTGAAAGACCAGTGCCAACCATACACACACATACACACACACACGCATCGTATCAGCATCATCCTCACCCCTCAGTCCCCGCTCTCCTCAGTAGTGACGACTATCTGTTTCTCAGGACACTGTCATAAACTGTTCATGTCACAGCTGACAGAAATGTAATTCATTGTGTGTGTGTGTGTGTGTGTTTGTGTGTGTGTCTAGTATCAGACGTGCAGTATGGGTGTCTGGGCTCAAACGTGACCCTACAATGTGGAACATCAGCAAGCAGGTACTGTATGTGTACGTGACTCTGTGTTACTGTGTGTGTGTGTGTGTGTGTATGCATGTGTGTGTATAACTCTGTGTAACTGTGTTACAGAAGGATGGTGGGGGAGTGGCGTCTCAACAGTAGACCTTTGGCATTGCTATGGTATCAGGTGACATCAGAGGGAGGGTTGGTGCTGCCGCAGGTCGACCTATCACACGAGGGCAACTACAGCTGTCATGACAACAACGGGCTCTTCCTCCACTCTGTCAGACTCAAGCTAGGATGTGCGTATTTCTTTTGGTCTACCATACATTGTCGCTAAATTGTGTTTGCATGTGTGTCCATTCATGCGTGTGTGTGACGGGGATTTACAACGGGGCGGGGAAGTACAAAACATTCACCAAAACTACTGTAACGTCAAAGGTACAATAGTACATACAGCTTTGTATGTCTTTAAACAAAGCTGAACTATGTTTGGTGGAGCCTCACTACTGTAGCATGCTACTACAGGAAGCTTATTTAGATATTGCTATTAATGTTTACATGAACAAAATGACCGATACCAATGCACCATACAGGAATTCGGCTCTGGACTGGAAATGATGTAATTGATATGTGGACTTCCATTAGCTAATATCTGTTAATATTAAAATGGTATGTAGTTAATATCTATTAGTACAGTGTTAGACAGAGTAGAGATGCCTCCTCTCCCTGGCCTCCCTAAGTACAGACACACTGGCAGAATGACAGGAAGTCCAACATGCAAAAAGGAAGTCCACTGGTGAGACAGGAAGTTGGAAGCTAATCTTCTGCCTAGGAACAATACTCTGGACAGGAAGGGATGTCATCAGAACAGCTTCCTGATGTGGACCGATGCAGAGGGGCAAACCCCTCTACAGGGAGGTGGCTGTGGGTGTGTTTTATCAAACAAAGGAAGAACTCGACACAGCTACAGTAGGTTGTACACACTCAAGGATCCAACCAGAATCAAGCCCTCATTTTACACTCTATTTCCCAGATCCCCCAGAGAAGCTAAGTGTTTCCTGTCAAATGCCCAATCATAGCCTGGTTATATGTTCATGGGTGGAGCCAGTGAAGAGCAACCTACCTTCCCAGTACTATGCCTCCTACAGGTAAGACGGGGGACACTTTCTACCCCTCATCCCCATCCCCTTACCCCCACCTCTAACTACCCATTCTTACCCTCCAACCCCCATCACTAACAACCCCTCCTACCCCCACCTCTAACTACCCATTCTTACCCTCCAACCCCCATCACTAACAACCCCTCCTACCCCCACCTCTAACTACCCATTCTTACCCTCCAACCCCCATCACTAACAACCCCTCCTACCCCCACCTCTAACTACCCATTCTTACCCTCCAACCCCCATCACTAACAACCCCTCCTACCCCCACCTCTAACTACCCATTCTTACCCTCCAACCCCCATCACTAACAACCCCTCCTACCCCCACCTCTAACTACCCATTCTTACCCTCCAACCCCCATCACTAACAACCCCTCCTACCCCCACCTCTAACTACCCCTTCTACCCTCCTACACACATCATTAACCGCCAATGCAACCCTCCAACGCCCACCTTTAACAACCTCTCCTACCCTCACCTCTAACTCCTCCTCCTCCCCTCCTATGCCCAATCCTTTGGCAGTCCCCCGGGTGTCAGACAGTGAACCTCCTTCCTTTCTGCCCGGCAGGGGGCGGAGCGTTGTGAGTCCGTGTGTGATTGACCCCTCCCTCCAGTGCTGTATCATCGAAAGGCCGTCCATATATCAGCCTTTTCATAAGTTGAACATCACCCAGGCCAATGCCCTGGGCACCGAGACCACCCTCGTAAACATCCAGTTCGACAAGCTCTGTAAGCAGCCGTCTGTCTGCGCGTCTGTCCGTCCGTCCTTCCGTCCAGTCATCTGTCTGTCTGTGTGCCTGGTTTTGTCATTGGCTGAGAATCGTTCTCGACTTGTTTGCGCTTGAAGCATCCCCTAATAAAGACCTCCCCCCCCCCGTCCCCCTTCCCCTCCACCTTTTGTTCCAGTGAAACCGGACCCTCCGGAGGGCTTGTGGGTGGAGGGAGTGCCGGGCTCTCCCAGGAAGCTGAATGTGAGCTGGCTCTACCCGTCCTCATGGCACCAAGACTCAGTCCGCTTCCCCCTCTCCTTCCAGCTGCAGTACCGGCCCCTCGGCTCCAAGCATTGGTCCACTGTACGTACCTGTCCTGCTGGGGCCTGTGTGTGTGTGTCCTCCTCTTCATCTCTTCGACGTCCTCCTCCACCTCTCTTTTTGGCCCCTCTCTCCCGAAATAACTGTCCTCCACTCTCCAACCCCTCAGTTGGAGGGCATGTTCAGCCCCCTGGTGATAACTGACGCCCTGGCGGGCCATGAGCATGAGCTGCAGGTTCGAGCCCGTGACCAGGTGGAGTTGAACAGCCAATGGAGTGGATGGAGCCCCCTGCAACTGGCCTGGCCCTGGACAGGTCAGGCACTGCACACACACACACACACGTACGCACACACACACACACACACGTACGCACACACACACACACACACACACACGTACGCACACACACACATACAGTACACATGAATAACCGCAAGATATCTTAGAATCGCTTTTAGAATCGACTGTGTTTTCAATGTGGCACAATATATAAATATGTATGTTTGCGTGTGTCAGATCCCAGCCCAGAGCCAGAGGAGTTTGATGACATATTCCCGTTTCCTACTGATGAACCAGATGAACCTGACAGCAAAACCTCCACTGAGAGCTCTCGCAGTAAGACACATGCATATTGGTCACACACACACACGCACACGCACACATACACTACACACACGCAGATACAGCCCCATGTGATTGATGTAAGTGTTTGTGTGAAGGCTGTAATAAACTGTTTTAGATGAGGTTTCTCCTGGGAGTCATTAAACTTCACAGACAAACAAAAAAAACATCATCAGCTCCACAGAGATAATCACAGACATACAACACACACTGATCTATCTCTGTATCCCTCTCTATCTTCCTCCCTCTCTCTCTATCTCTCTCCCTCTCTCTCTCTCTGTATCCCTCTCTATCTTCCTCCCTCTCTCACTCTCTCTCTCTCTCTGTGTCCCTCTTTGTCTCTCTCGCTGTCTCGGTCTTTCTCTCTCTCCCGCCACCCCCGCCCAAACCCAGGACCTGAGGATGATGATGCTGGTGTGGGCCTGGTCATTCTCATGGCGTTGTTTGCTGCCTTCATCTTGGTCACTGTGACCTTTCTCTTCGTCCTGATGTGGTGAGAAGCTTCTGCACACATACGCACACACACACACATACACTTTAGGATATGGAAGAACTCATCTTCATTTGTCTACTTGTTCCGCTGTCAATCAAGGGTGAGGCAGAGAAGGCAGGAAGAAGGGACCAAACAGGAAGTGACCTCCATGGTGAAGTTGAAGTCAATGCCAGTCTAAGGTGAGTCAGACACAGACCCCTGAACTGCAGCTGGAACCAGAGACTGGTTGTTGTGGTCCTGGGTTAGCCTGTCTCTCTGACAGCCTGTCTCTCTGACAGCCTGTCTCTCGGACAGCCTGTCTCTCGGACAGCCTGTCTCTCTGACAGCCTGTCTCCCTGACAACCTGTCTCTCTGACAGCCTGTCTCTCGGACAGCCTGTCTCTCTGACAGCCTGTCTCCCGGACAACCTGTCTCTCTGACAGTCTTTCTGTCGGCTCAGTAATCTCTTTCCACACTGGAGCCAATGCTTAGATATTATTTACACAGTACATGCTGTTTAACATGCCTCTCCTCCATTTCAACTCTCCTCTCTTATCTTATCCTCCACCTCTCCTCCTCAGCCCTTGTGGTTCATACAGAACAGGAACACACCCCAGTCGCAGGGCGTGCCAGCCACATCACACAACCCACAATGCACCTGGAGCCTCCACACGCAATGACCCATAAACCATCTGGAGCGTGTCTGGTCAAGGCGCCTCTTTGGACTAGCTCCTCTCTGGGGTCACATGACTGAACCTCAAACCTCACAGCTGCACTTGGACTGGATGTGGCCCACCCAATCAGAAACAAGGCTGTTATGTTCTAGAAAAACTGCCAGCCCCTGAACCCAGAAGTGCGGTCCGGTTCTCTCACAGTTCTGTTCTCGTACTGTGTGTGAGTTCCCGGAAGAGAACTTCATCTCCGTTGTTTATGTGACTGTTGGAACGCTGTACAGCCAGCTGGGCCCACCGGTTGGCTGAGAGCAGGCAGCATCGAAGGGCATTATTGGTCACTTATTGGTCCACTAGTTGTGGAAGTACATCTCCTGCTATTGGCTGCTTACACCCATCACATGACGAAGGGGACGGGAGAAACGTGGATCTGATGACATCAGTGGTTTCCAGCTCTCCTGTGACTCTCCCTTCCTCCCTCTCCTTCTTTTTCGCCTTCTCTTTCTCCTTCTCTTTCCCCTGCTCTCTCTCTTTCTCTCTCCTCTCCCTCCTTCTCTTCCTCCTTCTCTTCCTTACCTTTATAGGTTGCACTACCCCTGACCCAGCCCTCCTCCCTCCACTCCCACCCCCCCTCCCTCATCCCACCTTCACAATCCTCCCCAAATCCAACAGTTCTCAGACCCACCACTATGGGGATGAGACACTGGAGCTGGACAGAGGATATTATGGTCTGTTTCAACACAGTCGTGCCATCGTCATGGTGCGTCCAGCCAGACTGCTAGTGAGGTCTGTCTACTTTATCGTCCTCTCCACCCAGTATATGCATGAACTCTGGAAGCTTTTTCTTGTAGTAATCGTTGTATGTTAACCAATCACAGAGAAAGGTTTTTCATGTTTCTTATCGTTGTTTCAGAGAAGACGTGTATTCAGGTTGTGTGTTGTGTGTGTGTGTGTGTGTGTGTGTGTGTGTTCCCCAGTCGTGAAGCTGTGTTGTTAGCTAGCTAGCCTCTCCCTCCCCCCTCACACACTCTTAACCCTTCCCCATGAGGGTGTGCTTCACCTGATGATCTACCTCCAGCTACGGAGTCAGGTCGGTTCATCTTCTCAGTGAAAGCGACACGGCAGCAATCGTGTCTCTCAGAAACATGTGACTGTTCATCCCCAACAACCCTCGAGTGCTGGCATCCTAAGATACCGTGCAAAGGTGCCGTTCTAAAGACAGCGTTTCTGCCTCCCCCCCTCGAGTAGCTCGCTGTTTTGCTCGTCTGGCCAGCAACTGACATGGAAAATGGCATTCTCATTGGTGCTCAGAGCAAGGGGGAGGAGCAGAAGCCAACATCAGTTCCACATACACTGATTTCAAACAGGCAAAGGCCGTTACTGTCTCACAAGTTATGCACAAGTTATGAATCTTTCGGAGCATTTCAGCGTGAGGACACATCTGCAGCAGTAGTTCTGGAGAGAGTGGCGCTGCCGTCCGGACATAGTGATACCAAAATGAGTTTGCAGGGTAAAAAAGTAGTGTGGCCGTGGTTTATGGTTACTACGGTTGTTTGTGTAATGAGGCCTTCTGGGTAATGTGGTGTGGTGGCAGTTGGAGTTGATTAGATTTATTTTGGTTTTCCGGTGTGACTGTGTTGTTTGAATTGGTAGGTTGCGTTGGTATGCGAGAGACACAGAGACCGTTTTCAGATTTCATGGAGGACAAAAGCGATTGTTCATCTGAGTGACTCATTCTAAATCCCCGTGACCCTGCAGTTTGACAAACCCAGATACTTTAGTTTAGCAATAAAGAATCTTCATCCAAACGTCCTCCAGTTCCAGGAGAGGTCTGTTTGGTCGTTCCGCCAAGCACCTTGTGGGACCACTGACTGAATTTAAGGCTCGATCATCTTCGGAATCTCAAATCTCAGCATTCTCAATCTGAACTTGAAAAGTCTTTTTTTTTCTTTTTCAAGCAATATCCAGTTTATTTCTGTGGCCAGTCCACCAAACGGCAGTATGAAATGACTGTATTGCCCACCTGCCCAGGCCTGCGCAGTGACACTCACCGTTTATTCATTGGGACGTTTCTTTCTTGTTCACTCTAGCCTGAGTAATGGCAACACAAGCATCTGATTTGTCCAGTCGTTATGGTGTATCTTCACACGTCCAATACAGATTTGTACATAGTCTATTTTGCTTCACATGTACGATAATACAATAAGCTGTTTTCATACTTTACACGTTTGTACTTCTGTGGAATAAATTTTGTATCACTCTCTTGGTTTTCGTGTTGTCACACACTTTATATTGATTGAAGGTATTGAAGAAATTTCAAACAGCTGAAAAACTCTAGTTTACTGCTCTGGACCAAGCTGATCAGCTGACCACACACCCAGGCCAGCTGGACCATGGTTTCAGAAAGAAAACCAGGAAGTTACATCACAAGATCCCCCAACTCCCCCTTCCTCCCCTTTCCCTTTCTAACCTCTTTCCAACCCCAGTTCACTGGAAAAACTCCACAGAATGTTTCGCAGTCAATGACCCCTAACCCCACCCTCCTAAATTAGAATCTCCATTGCCTGACTGAGCAGAAAATCATTTCCTGTCTTGAGGATTTCAAGGTCAGTAATGTTATCCATCTGGATGTGTGAATAACTGCATGTATGGTGTTTGTGATGTGTGCGCACACATGTTCTCTGGTGATTAAAACACAATAAACCACACAAACACAGGATCAGTTTATGTTTGGATTAATTCTTAAAAAGAACAATGTTTCCAACAACCCAGTCTCCCCTTAATCACACAGAACTCAAACCAATCTGAAATAACTGGACGGCTAACATAAAAAATAGAAAGTCAATAAATAATATTCCAAACCAACAAAATGCATTAAATAAAATGTGCACAATTCAACATATTGCATTAATTAAAGACACATTAGTACAGCAGCAGTAGTACAGTAGAAGTTTGGTGTTTGCAGAGTGAGCTCACATGTAAAGGAGATTCGCTGAAACTGGGGGGTTTATGCATCCTGTTCTCAGTTATCTACAACCCAGTTCTTGGACAGCTACCCTCCTGTGGTTTTACACTCCAAACCTGCTCTGCTCTCCAACTCTAGCTTAGTTTGACCGGTTTCAATAGCCTAGTTAGTCCGTTCTTAAGCTGAACCACATCAGTAACACCAGCAGCTAGGTAAAGAAATGGTATTTCTTTAGAACCCAGATTGGAAAGCCCAGTTCTGTGTAAACTGAGAGAATGTGACTCCATAATGCCCCCTGGTGGACACAATGGTAACCTGCAAACCCCTCTCCCAAATGCAGTAACTTCATACGTGGTCAAAAGTTGGCTCGTCAAAAGTAAAAAATGCGATGAAGGTTAAAAATCATCAGAAGTCACAAAGAATATTGAACACATAAGGAATGTAAAGGTGTTGTTGATGGTTGTAGTGCTCCTAGTCTAACTTGGGGACAGTGTGAAGAAGTGACTTTTCTAATGTGAACTACACCAGCTACTGTATCCACTAACAACAAGCATCCCCACCAGAAGGTGGTTTGGGAAAGCTCTAATTTACATACATGGAATCATAGAATGGTGGTGTCAGCTTGGCACTCACACGCACACGCACACACACACGCGCGCACACGCACACACACACACACACCCTGTACAGTACTAAGAAATATGTCATTCATAGAGATGTTTCCAACAGTAAAAATCCACCTCATCACCAAATCACTGACTGACAGACGCAGAGGCAGGAGACCGACTCTTAGCTTGGTCAAGAAAGAGAAAGATATAGGAGCAGAGAAAGTAGAGCATACATAGAGAAGTGGAGGTAGAGAAGAGGGGACACGAGAGAGAGATAGGTAGTAGAAGATTTGGGGTTTAACATTTACATTTAGTCATTTAGCAGACGCTCTTATCCAGAGCGACTTACAGTAAGTACAGGGACATTCCCCCCGAGGCAAGTAGGGTGAAGTGCCTTGCCCAAGGACACAACGATATTTGACATGGCCGGGAATCGAACTGGCAACCTTCAGATTACTAGCCCGATTCCCTAACCGCTCAGCCACCTGACTCCCATAAGTTTAAGTCTCAGTGTAGCCGTAGGCTGCGGCCAGAATTTCACATAGATATGAGTGAGGCATTGTGGGATAATAAGAGTCTCTGGTGTCCGTCAGGGGGGAAGAGGTCATTTGGCGAACCCGTGCTTGGAGATCACATCAGTGGTCCCGGTTAGAGGTGAAGGGGTCAGGGGGGTCAGACGTCGATGGCGACCCCGTGCTTGGTGGAGATCATGTCCCTGGTCCCGGTCAGGTACATGAGGACGGAGCACAGGTGAGGCAGGGTGGCGGTGGTGCACACGTACAGCCAATAGGAGATGGCCGCCGTGTGTCCAAAAGGGTAGACCCAGAGGCCGTGGCGGGTGCCGTCCCTGATGTGATGGGACGCCATGGCGATGAGCAGCATCCAGGGCAGGGAGCACCAGGAGTCCTTCAGCCTGCCCAGCCACATGAGCAGCCTCAGGGAGAGGCACAGCACAGGGATGAGGCTGGAGCAGTGCAGCGGGGGCCGCTGAGGGAGGCTGACCGCTGCCTGAGAGCGAGAGAAACAGAGAGGAAAAAAGAGGAGAAAATTGAAAAATATCGAAAAAGAGAGAGAGAAATAGGAGGAGCCAGGGTACCCTACCTTGAGCGACAGAGACCCCGCCATGTAGAAGTGGTCCAGGTCTATGGCCGAAGCCAGGAACCCGGCCAGCAGGACCTCATACAGGTCGCTCCTCTTCCGCAACCCAATCACAATGGCCCAAGACCAGAGCCCGACCAGGCCGTGGACGCCGTTGTCCAGCAGGGCCCGGAGCCACAGGTGCTGCTGGAGCTGGACCAGGATGTGGTCTGCCAGCACACAGAACAGGCCCAACCCTGCGGACGCCAGCACGGAGGCAGAGCTGAAGGTCTGGAGGAGGGCCTGGGCCTTCTCCGTCTCCACGGCGAGGCTGAGAGGCATGGACATGCCCCCTCCCGCTTGAGGGGAGGAGTCGAGTTTGGAGTAGAACCCTTGCATGGCCGAGGTCTTCTCCTATAGGCTGTCAGCAGGACCAATGGGGGCTACTGGGGGACAGGGAGAGAGAAGTGAATACACTATTACAGCCCTCTCTCTCTCTCTCTCTCTCTCTCTCTCTCTCTCTGAGAGTATATATATACACACACAGAGACCCCCCTCCTCTTTCCCTCTCACACACATACACTTTGGGAAGTTACATATTGCTCTAATTATTACCTCCTAGTCTTACTGCTGGATAGACGGATGTTGCAAGAATGATGTAGAACAGGCAAATCAAAGTAGGTCTCTTTTTCTCCCATCTTTCTATCTCTCTGATAAAAATATTGGCCAGCCTCATAATAACCAATTAGCTACTCTGACTCTGCACTGTGTGCCACTGGGTCCAGTGAGGGCTCTCTAGGGAGGGGAGCAGCTAGCTAGCTGCTTTAGACGGCTACTGTATTATCCATAGGCCTGTATTATGGAAGCTAGCTAGTTAGTATGGAGTGACAGCAATCCAGCTTATAACATGCTGTGGTGTGCTGTGGCTAATAGGAGCTAGCTAGGCAGGTACTGTACCCAACTAAAACCAGGATGAGAGGATGCTAGCTAGCTGCTACCACCAGCTGCACTAGTGATTTAAAAGGAGCAGAACAGTGCAAGTGTTAAGCTCTTCCAAATGTTATTAGTAATTGAAGGCTATAGAGCTAATTAACGAACATTAACACTATTCATCGAAGGAATCTAAATCGGATCACCAGCCGTCTACCGAGCACTCATCTCCTACTGCTTTGTGTAGGCGGAGACTAGTGTGCTGTCATGGCAATGTCAAAAGTGCTAACATCGTTAGCCTCTAGCTAGCTGGGTAAGTACAAGTAAAGGCTAAAACATTCATTCGATTTAATTTCCAAATACAGATGTATACTAGCTACGTTAAAACCCCGTCATTTAACAGCCGGATATATTCCTATATAGCCTAAGTCGAGCATAATATAACGATACTCACCCCATACTGTGTTTGTTTCAACTCTAGCTGTCAGCTTTCGTGTATAATGGTCCAACGTCAACACAAGTAACGCCCAGGCCCTGTGCACAATGGCCGGTTTTCATTGGGAAATATAGTTATCATTCAAGGTTTTACAGAGGATTACTATCCAATCACAGAGCAGTTGGTTCACAAAGAGGACCCTTTCGTCAAGCATACCATCAGAAAATACGTCTCATCTCGTTTCAGGTAAGAAACTAACATTAAAGATTTTTATTCTTAGGTGGAACATTATGTTAACATCATTATTTGGCGTTTGGTAAAAATAAAAAAACACTCTTTCTAAAATTCCAGTGCAAATAAGAAATGTCAAGGTGTGCTCCTGCTGACAAAGTTTGTTGAAAACACAAGTTTAAAAAATACATTATTTGAAACCGTAAGTTTATTTTATTTTATTTATACAAATAAATAATGTTTAGATCTCGTCTTGCTAATGTGTGACTCCAGAGTAGACACAGGGCTAGTACTCCATTGATTACCTAACATGTAAATTCCATGTCTGTCTATGATTAGTGACTTTACATCACTGGTTATATTATAAATGAAAAAAAAAATTTTTTACTACGAAATCTACTAGATTGCGTGTGTATTTTAATAGGGTGCGCTAATGAGATGCTGATGCTATATCCAGTTTGATGTCGTGTTGGGTGAGGAACCAAGCATTATGTCTGCTGAGAGATTACTGGGGTCAGGTCCGAACAAAAGCAATGAGCTTGGAGGAATTAGTGGTGGGATACGGGGACAGGAAGTTGGTGTATGTGGGAGGCTTGGAATGATCTAGTAGGTGGGTAGGTGGGTGGACGGAGACAGAGGACAGACAGATGGACAGGTGACATGTCTCTGATATAGCTGCTGTACTACTAGCTCTTAGGTCAGTCCTGGGGACAGGGGGGGGGGGTTAACCAAAGCTGCACGGTGGTACGGCCGGCTGTATTCTTTGCACAGAAAACACAAAAACAATACACCTACACCCAATAGTACTACTCAGCAGTACTGTTTTAGCAACAATAGTGCTGGCCCCATCTGTGTTGTCCGGCTGAGCGAGATGGCTGTGAGTGGCAGGGCTCCTGGTCAGGGGGTCCTGCTCAGCCTCCACAGCAGCCTGACTCAGAGCTAGTGACACTGGATGAGTCTGAATCACAGAAAGCCACAGAAAGGACCAGTGCTCACATACACATAGAAAACACCCACACACCCAGGCACGCCCCCACACACATAATACTCACATGCCCACAAACATAATACAGACAAACACATAGGCACGAAAAGCCACTGATCTGTGTGTAAGCTAAGTGGCGTCATTGCCAGGAAGGGTGTGGACTTAACTGACCGGTTAAACATTCCAGAGCTTAAATACAGAACTCCCTCCCTTTTTCCTACTCTCTCTCTCATCATCTCTCTGTCCCTCCCTGTCTAATACAGCATTAGCAGACCTCCCTCCCACTCTCTCTCTCTCCATCTCTCACTCATTCTCTCTCAGGCTCTGTAACAGTCGAGTCTCCTCTCCATCTTCCAGTCGGCTCCAGAGGTCTGCTTTGGGTTTGGTTCTGGTCGTCTGTGTCAGGATCCCAGGTCCGGTGGGTCTCTCATCACAACCATGGTTCCCCTGCTCGTCCTCCTGCTCTCTCTCATCTCTGCCCTCCAACTGGGCCACGCAGAGCAGCCTGTGGAGGAAGAACTGGTCTCTGTCAGTAAGTACCTGAGCTGCTAGGAGCACTGGTGTGTTGTAGTCTGTGATAACTGGAGCTCTGGTGTGTTGTAGTCTGTGATAACTGGAGCTCTGGTGTGTTGTAGTCTGTGATAACTGGAGCTCTGGTGTGTTGTAGTCTGTGATAACTGGAGCTCTGGTGTGTTGTAGTCTGTGATAACTGGAGCTCTGGTGTGTTGTAGTCTGTGATAACTGGAGCTCTGGTGTGTTGTAGTCTGTGATCACTGCTCTGGTGTGTTGTAGTCTGTGATAACTGGGAGCACTGGTCTGTTAAAAGGGAACGTTATTTGTCACTTATTATAGGTAACCACAAACACAGAGGACAAGAAACTAAAATCTGTTTAGACTCTTAACAAAATGGTCCTGTGGGATCTTATGAAAGTGAGTTAAGTGGAATAACCCCCCCAAAACATTTTTATCATGATTTGTTTGAAGCGGATGAAGCACTCTTATGGCCAATATTCTAATCATAATTATATTTTAATTTGAACAAACCAGGCTTTGTCTCTTTAACTGGGGAATGTAAATGAACAGCCCCAACAGGAGCTACATGAGAGGGTGTTTCAGAACATCAAAGATGGGAGCCTTTGAAGATTAATTTAGATGGTTTTGATGTCAACAATATTAGGCTGGCAGATTCAGCCTGTATATAACCTGTTCCACACAGACAGCCTCTCTGAAACCTCAACATGCCTCTCATAGAAATGAGTCATGTCCTGTGGCGAAGCTGTCTGCTGAGCTCACATGTTGACCTGGGCATGCAGCTGCATCTGGCTGGGTTCACTCTTCCAGAACGTTCTGCAGACTCAGGGTTTTGACTCGCACACCCTGGATGGGCTGGGCTGCTATGCTGTTGTTGTTGTTGTTGTTGTGGTACAGGCATTGCTGGGTTTCCTTTCCTGGTCCTTGTTCTATAGTCCTTGTCCTAGTTTGTATGTGGATTGTGTAGACAAGGTACTATTGTATTGTAACTCTGTGTGTGTGTGTGTGTGTGTGTGTGTGTGTGTGTGTGTGTGTGTGTGTGTGTGTGTGTGTGTGTGTGTGTGTGTGTGTGTGTGTAGGACAGGTGCAGCTGCTGGGGGGCTGGTTCGAGAGGAGTGCAGACAGTGAGGAGGTCCAGGAGGCAGTAAGGAGCGCCATGGAGGACTTCAACAAGAAGTCCAAGGCCAGGAAGTACTTCAAACTCATCAACGTCACGTCCGCTGAGACACAGGTCGGATTCCTTTTGTGTGGGGGGGTGTGTGTGAGTGTGTCGTTGTGTATGTTCAGAGTGTGAACGGGGTGGGGCGGGAGGGGGGTGACTGTGTAGGTGCATGTGTGTCTGTCCCTGACAGTCAGTCTCTGTGGTGTGAGCAGGTGACCAATAAGATCAACTATAGGATCCAAGCTACGGTGGGGAAGACCAAGTGTCTGAAGACTGAGATGACAGACATGGAGTCGTGCGTTCTGGCCAGGAAGGTTGGTACCTTTTTTAGCTTAGTTCCCTTTAGCTCTCATACACATGGACACGCAGTACATTGATGTGCATGTACTGTAGCCTTCAGTCTGTGTTTCTGGAACAGTATGTGAAAGAACAGGACACACCCTATCATAAGCTACCCAATGTTCATTTATGTCAGCTGATGTCAGCTAAGAACGGCAGCAGTTCTGTGTGCTCCCCTGGCCTGATGTGTGTTTGGGTGTGTTCCCCTGGCCTGATTTGTGTGCGTGTGTGTGTATGCCCTGCTGGTTCTGGTGGTTTCAGCAGTGGAAATTTTAACAGTGTCTCTCTGTGTAACTGCTGAGTCAGACAGTACTAGACACACTTGCAGAATTAATCACAAATGTCCAGAGGTATGGTATTTTTCTACATTTTTACATGCGTCTGTGTGTTTGGTTTATGTTATTTATTAGTTAATTATTTCAACAAATTAAACCGATGATGCACCACGTGATCAGAATAGATTTAATTTCAGACATATGACAGTTTGTAGGATGTCTTCTAAACATGGATGGCGTGTCCTGAGACACGTGACGTGACGGGACACATGTATGTGTGTTTCAGCGTCTGACCTGTAAGTTTGAGGTGAAGTTTGACCCCCGCACAAACACGCACGAGGTGGTCAGCTCCTCCTGCCACAAGCAGCCCGCCGTCTGAGGAATCCAAACCTGCTCGCAGGAGCACGGTCCTTCAACCAGCCGCACCACAGCTGCAGAGACCCGCTCCAGCCAGGACCGGCCTCGTCCGCTGACCTTCATAGCGACCCCCATTTTAGAACAATCTCAGTTAATCGGAGATGTATTTTTTCTTGTCGTGATTCTTGTTTTGTTGTGATTTTAGAAAATAAAAGTGTCTGACGAGATACATACTATTCATGTTTATATGAATTGTTATTATGTGACGCCACATTAACAATCCTGGATCC
The DNA here is from genome assembly GCF_038355195.1 of Osmerus mordax. Classification (NCBI taxonomy): domain Eukaryota; kingdom Metazoa; phylum Chordata; class Actinopteri; order Osmeriformes; family Osmeridae; genus Osmerus; species Osmerus mordax. The sequence continues at coordinate 6,343,556 of NC_090063.1, read as the reverse complement.
AATCCACTTCTCCTATTGTAGGAAGTAGGAAGGTCAGAGTTGGAATAAAACGAGAGAGAAAGAGGGAGAATGCTGTGTGGGTGGTGTGTCTAGGTTGTTTCTCTATCCAAAGCTCCCTGCAATTAGTCAAACAGACATGTTGGAGCACCCTGCCTTGTAAACCAAACATTTATTTTCACTCTTTTTTTCAGGCATTATGACAAATTTCCATCAGTACCCAGCACTTAGCAACGGCCCCAAATACATGCTTCTGAATGAGAGAAACAGCCCTCTCGGCTAAACACAGACTGGAACAGTCACACACAAACACAGTACACACACACACACAGGCAACAACATACTCACTGCCTATGACACCACAATCTTCAGTAAAAAAACAAAATGTTTAATGAATCACGTTTATATTTACAGAGGGATTAGAACAACAAGTATTTAATGCATCAAAATAACAGTTATATTTACAGAGTGATCATTTACATCTATAGGATTTCCTGCATCTCAAATGTCTGTTTCCGAAGATAATTACATCACTATCCTGAAGAAATGCAGGCGTCTGTTGTTCCAAGTATGTCCTTGTATTTGTGGCTTGCCTGGCTGCGTCTGTAGTCCATTCTTGTGTGTCTGTTGTCACCTGTCTTATCTGGTCAGGTAGTCTGTTGTCACCTGTCTGTAGACTGGTCAGGTCGGTCAATCACACGCTGGTCTCTATGTTGGGTGGGATTTTTGTATTCAGACACTGAGACAGGAGTCTCTGCTGCTGGTGATACCTAGGACACACACACACACACACAATGGCAGACAGATGAGGCACATGTCACACACATAGGCTGGTAAATTAGCTTTACTGTGTGTGTGTGTCCATGCAGTGTGTGTGTGTATGTGTGTGTTTGTCAAGTGTGTGTGGGTGTCTGTGTACGTGTGTGTGTCCATGCAGTGTGTGTGTATGTGTTTTGTCAAGTGTGTGTGTCTGTCTGTGTACGTGTGTGTGTGTCCATGCAGTAGAACCATGGTGACTGACTTGTTGATGACCCTCTGGACCTCTCGGTTCTCCTCCTCTTCCAGCTTCTGCAGTACTCCCTCCAGCAGAGGCAGCTCCAGGTTCAGGTACTGGGCCACCTGGACACAACCCAACCGGTGTTAGGACAGAGTCACCCTCCATCAACGTTCATCATGTGACTGAAGGGTCCATGGTTCGAATGAACACATCTTTCATTGCAACTTCAAACTTGTTTGGTCAGTCTCTGACAACATAATCATTGGACCTATCAGAGCACGGGTGGGCGGGGCTCGAGACGTACGTCATTGCTGACTTCCTCCTCGTCTCTGTCCATCAGAAACATCCTCATGAAGTCATCGGAGGGGCCCTGCAGCACGCGCTCCCACAGGGGGCGCTCTCCCTCCCCCAGGCGCCTCTTCTCTGGAGGACACACACACGTGACACACACGTGACACACACGGTAAGACAACCACACACACATAACGTGCACACAGCACACACAAACACATCTCTTCACACGACTTAACGAAAGGGGGAAATATAGAGAGAGAAAGAGAGTGAGAATTAAGAATAGACATACCTCCACTCTGATGGACACAGTAGAGGGCAAACTCCTGAGGGTCGTTCTCTATCTACACCACACACAGACACATGCATAGGTCAGAGGCGTATGCAGGAATGTGTTTGCGTATGTCTGTGTGTGTCTATTTCTCACCTTGAACTTGTGCAACAGCTGACCTATGACCTGCTGTGTTGTCATAGTGCTGTTGATCTGTACATTAGTGGACGTCCCATAGGATGGAGTGAATATGGAGGTCTAGGGAGAGAGGGATGGAGAGCGATGGCGAGGAATACATAGATAGTTAGTGTGACTCGATAGATACATATTCCTAATCTCCTCCAGGTCTTCCTATTCCTCCTTCCATTTCTCTCTCTCCTTGTCATCCTCCTCTCCCTACCCCCATCCCCCCCCCCTCACCTTATAATTGTAGAAGTGTCCGTTGATAGAGAAGCGATGCTGTCTGTTCCTCTCCTTCTCCTCAGACGTTCGGCTCCTCCCCCTCCTCCTCTTGACCAATGAGGCATCACTCATACAGCGTATGAGGTTGGTCTGCTCCTCTTCCAGGGCCGCTGCCCGCAGTCTGGAGGGACTCATGAGGGTGGTGCTCTCATACAGCCGGGGGCCTGGAGGGGACCATGGAGAGGGTTAGTGGCACACAGCCAAACAGGCAGGCAGGCAAACAGACAGATAGACAGACAGACAGACAGATGGACACACAGCCAAACAGGCAGATAGGCAGACAGACAAACAGGACTAAAAAGGGGTATTCCGTGTGTTCTAACCAGTACAGTGGGTTTTGCTCTCCACATCTGCCTCCTGATTGGTCTCCTCTATCTCATCAATGTGATGAAGGTTATCAAACTCTCCCCACCTGGTCATTCCCCTGTATACACACACACAGCAAAGCACCAGGAAGTAAGTTGTTGAGTTCAGCCATGACTGGATTTGACAATTTGCAGGATATTGGACTTATTGAGCGTGACCTTTTGGCTTCCAGTGGGCTGATTGGACTGACAGGGCCAGGTGTGGCCGGACTGGTTAAAGGGAAGGTTTGTTTCTCATCCTGCATTTTGAGCCTAATGGGACTCCGTACGCCCCAGGAGATGGGCAGGATGCCCTCCATCACAACCTCCTCCTCTCTGCTCCTCTCCTGGCCTGCTCGTCCGTTCGTCGCCCCCTCCTCTCTTCGAACCTGTCACACACAGACGAGACAGTGAACCTCGCTGCCTCTTCCTCCCTTCCCTTCTCACCCCCCCCCCCCCCTCCCTCTCCTCCCCCTGTTCCCTTCTCCATGTTTACATTTCATTCAATTAGCAGATGTCTTCGTCCAAAAAACGTCAAACAAATAGTGCGTGTTTTGTAGGAAGGACAGCAGCAGATCAAGGAACAGAAGCGCATGGTTCAAACAGTGTTTTGGTGGTCAGAGTTCAGGCCCTTCGTTTTGGTGGTCAGCCCCCCCTCCCCCTCCCCCCTCCTACCAGGTGGTAGTGGAGGTGCAGCTGAGTCTTGTCCTTCAGGAAGCAGTTGTACGTGTCCAGTAAGGACAGGAACTCTGCTCTCGAGATCTTCCTGCCATCTCCAACCGCTACCGCCAGGTGCTGGTCTCCAGGCTTCATCCTCGGCCTTCAGTCTCATGCACACCTGAAGACACCACACACACCTGCAGACACCACACACACCTGCAGACACCAAACACACCTGCAGACACCACACACACTATCAGAACTCCATTAGAAAAGAACCTGGCACCTGTAGAACATGGAATGACAAACATGCTCTGATGAGACCCTCTCTGTTGGGTTTCTCTGCTGAGGTGTTTCCAGCCTCATTGTGTCGTGCTCCAATAAACTTTCTGCTCGTGCTATGGTCAATCTTTTGGAGAAAAGGTTGTTTATATGTATATAGATATACATACTTTTTTTTTACATACACAGTATATTTTCTTTGAAACAATGAGCATGACATACCAATGATAAAAAATGGGCGACAATTTACAAAAAAAATAAGAAAAAAAGTAAAAGGTCAGAAAACATCAGAAAATAAGCTGTTACATATTTATTTTCGTTTTTAAGTCAGGGCCTTGTTCTGTCACTCGATAAAAACAATGGGGAGAGGGAACATTTATTTCACTAAGAGTATTTTTAGATATTTTTATTTAATTTTAGATGAACAGGCTACTATTAATACAAAACACATTCTCGAAGGGTGTATTATGTGTATTATGACTTGATTTACCAATGTAGACAAATTCCACCAGCCAGTTTACGAACATAACAAGAAGGTTGCCTTTGGCAACAGTGACTGACCTGAGTTATGTGCTTGTTTCTACCTCTTCATTCTCTCTTTTTCTCTGTCTCTTTCTCTCTCTCCTCTCACTCTTTCTCTCTTTCTCTTTCTCTTTCTCTTTCTCTCTTTGTCTCTTTGTCTCTTTCTCTCTCCTCTCTCTCTCTCTCTCTCTCTCTCTCTCTCTCTCTCTCTCTCTCTCTCTCTCTCTCTCTCTCTCTCTCTCTCATGTTCTGTCCCAGCCTGTTCTCCTCCTATTGGGGAATCTCAAGTATTCTCCCAACCCTCTAGCTGTCACACTTGATGTGTGTGTGTCTGTGTGTGTGTCTGTGTCAAGGGGAAAGTCCATAAGCCAAGGACAATACAGCAGGTTAGTTCTCCCAAGTTAACACATGTACTTCATGTTCAAACCCTCTTCTCCTCTCCCATCCAGAGGACATGTACCGTATATAAAAGTACCTCAAACTGGGACTTAGTGTGCTGTGTAGCATGCTAGTGTGTATTGAGGTTTTTTAAGGTGTGCTCTAATCTGCTCACCCAGGTTAAAGGAGTCAGTCTTTAGTCTTTAGTGTCATGTCCTGCCTCAACCTGTGTGGGCTTAGAGACTCAAATTCAAAGCCTAAAGGAAATTTGTGCCTATCCATGCTGTAAATGTAGATGTGTCTGTCGGTGTGTGTGTGTGTGTGAGAGAGAGAGAAAGATAGAGAGAGTGAAAGAGAAACAGACAGAGTGCAGAGTCAACACTATAGTAGAGAAAAATGTGTGTATACTGAAAACCCACAGTCAACATGATTGAACTAACAGTAGAGACAGTTCTCCTGGCCAGATGTACTCTGAGAGAACCCCATTTCCAGTGACACCACAGGACGCCAGCAGAGATGAGGACACGCTCCCTGACCACAACACATGGTTCCTTAATGGTTCCCTGGGCTACCAACACATTTCAACTGTCACTGGCTCTATGTGTGAATGTGAATGTGCATGAGCGTGTGTGTGGGTTTGTGTGTCAGTAGGAATGTTCCAGTACTCTTCTGTGCTTTGGAAAAAGTCTCTGTTAACACACTGAGTCCATTCGAGTGACTGACCTGTTCTTGTTGCTGTTGTTTCTGGAAGTCCTCCTGGCTCCAGGGATCCTTTGCAGTTGAGTACCAGGATCCTTTTTGTGTGTGTTGGTGTGTGTGTGTGTACGTGTGTGTGTCTGTGTGTTATGTTGGATGTTAGTGAATTAGTGTGTGTTAGTGTGCTGGTGTGTGTTAGTTTGTGTTAGTGTGTGCAAGTGTGTGCTCATCTAGTTTTTCCCCCGTGTGTGAAGACAGGTCCAGAGTCCATGTCACATACGCAGATGACAGACCAGAGCAGTAGAAAGCAGAGCGGAGAAGACCAGAGCAAAAGAGAACCGAGTGGACCAGACCAGAGTGGACTGGCGCAGAAAAGAGCAGAGCAGACTAGAGACAATTATAGCATACTAGAATAGTGTCCAACCCAGCAGAGAGGATACAAGCAAAACATGGCTTACCAGACCATTGCACACGAGAGCAGAGTAAGTCAGACCAGAGCAGAGGAGAGCTGACTCCAGGAGTTAATGATTGGTGAAACATGCCGGCAGTTTTGGAAACCAGGGAGGTGACTGTAACATGATATTACTCACCTGCTCACACTGCATTGTGGACGTGTGCGTGCATGCATTCATGCATGTGTGTGTCTGTGCGTGTGTATGACACACCTCCAAGTCAGATAATCAACCCTTTCCACACCTAGCAACCCATGAAAATACAAACATAAAGCCTTTAGCAAAGCATATATACATGGGTGTATGTTAAGGTGGTTGGCGTGTCTTGCAAAGCAATGCTGCCGGGCATGTTTAAACTGTGTCTTGGTGTTTATTGACACACTCACAGACAGCTGTTCCACTGTACCACAACGAACACACCCACACACGCAAATACACACACACAGTCACACGTACACACACACATGCAGTCTCCCTTCTGAACCCATGAAGCTGGGGTTACGGTCATGGGGTTTTGGTTACGGTTCTGAGAGACTATACAGTAGACCGGAGCAGGAAGTGGACCAACAGCAGCCTGTAATGTCCATGGTGCAGCATCCTTCCTCAGACAGCAGGGGGCGGTGCAGCATCACTGGCATGGCTGACTCATCTGCACAGCCAGCTCAGGGAACAACTGGGGATGAAGTACTGTAAGACTAGAATACTCATCTCATTGGTCAGTCTACTGCAGGGCTGTGATCTCATTGGATATGTAGGTATACTCAGTATGAGTTCATGTACAGTAGGTTCCTTACGGATGGCTGATGTCTCTCCATTAATGTGTTAAGGAAGAATGGTACACAAAGCTTCTGATGGAAAGAATGAACCGCACACACACAGGCATACACACACCCTGGGAACACAATAGTCTGAAGGCCAGCGCATGGCTGTGTGTATGGCAGCAAACAACAGTCTGGGAAATGTCATTCCCGCTTAAAATAAACCACAGGATGCCTGGAGCCAAGCAACAGGTGGACTGGTCTACACAAAGGCTGCCTGAGGGTGCGTTAGTGTGCGTGTGTGTCTGTGCGGGTGTGTGTTTGTGTGCTTATTTGTTTGACAATTCTTTTGGGGATCAGAAATTCCTTCACAAATATGTCACAAGGAAAAATGTAGCTGGTGGGGTCATATTCCTGTTCAGTGTATGTTTCTAGAAGGTTTTAGGAACATAACCAGAGCAGTCTGGAACCTCAGAGTACATTTTTGATTTCCAAAGGGCACAGACCAAATGACTGGACGCCATTGTATAGAATTGGATTGATACCAATCAGAGCAACACAAATGTGTGTTAGGTTTAGAATTGCATTAAGGGTTGGGGTTAGGAGTTAGATATATTTGTCTGGTCAGGGTTAGGAGCGGAGGCTAGGTTTAGGATTTGGGTTCAGGTTGGGTTTTTCGGCTATTGTTATGGTTAGGATTGGGTTTGGGGTTAGGTTCAGGGTTAGGGTCTAGGGAAAACAAGATTTTGAATGGGACAAGAGCACTAGGAGGTTGGGCGCTGATGTTGGGTGATTGGACCTGGCTGACTGATGGCGTTAGAATTGATTCCAAGTATGTTTGATGCTGTTGAGGTCAGGGATCTGTGCAGGTCAGGTTATGTTTTCCCACACTAAAATGTATTCTGAATCACTTTGTGCATGGGGGCATTATCACCATCAAACACTTTTATAGTAGAACTGGTGTGTCGTGTTGACTGATTGTGTGTGTGTGCTGGTGTATCATGAGAGACTCTTAAGTAGCTTTGAAACAGCTGCTACTGTCCGTCAGCCCAGTCAGAGAGACAGATAGCAGAGAGAGAGGAAGAGAGAGAGAGAGAGAGATACCCGAGCTTCCAGTTAGCTAGCTAGCATGGCGGGTGCTGTAACACGCTGTATTATGTCTGCAAAAACAGCCTAGTAAACTTCCAGTCGGACTACAACATAAAACCTACCAACAGAATTACGGACAAACCCTGGCCCCAGATGGGAGACTGAACAGAACAGGACCAGAACCCTTCCAGAAGCAACATGAAACTACTAGAACAGGTCCAGGTCCTGGTCCGGGTCCTAGTAATGTGTGTTGTTCTCACAGCCTGCCATGGACTGCAGAGACGTGAGTGTTCTAAGGATAGGTTAAATGTATGGGTTCTAAGGGTAGTTCAACTGTTAAATACCTCAGGATGTGATTTTAATGTTCTATCGTGAAGGGTCCTATAGACTAAATCTAGTTGCTCTGTTAGTAGTATCTGAAACACTGGAGGGCAGGAGAGATACAAAATAGTGTGCAGCACTGGTGACAGTGTTGTTCCGCTCTCAGAGCTACAGAGACAGTAGTGTTGTCCTGCTCTGGAGCTACAGGGACAGTAGTGTTGTTCTGCTCTGGAGCTACAGGGACAGTAGTGCTGTCCTGCTCTGGAGCTACAGAGACAGTAGTGCTGTCCTGCTCTGGAGCTACAGAGACAGTAGTGCTGTCCTGCTCTGGAGCTACAGAGACAGTAGTGCTGTCCTGCTCTGGAGCTACAGGGACAGTAGTGCTGTCCTGCTCTGGAGCTACAGGGACAGTAGTGCTGTCCTGCTCTGGAGCTACAGAGACAGTAGTGCTGTCCTGCTCTGGAGCTACAGAGACAGTAGTGCTGTCCTGCTCTGGAGCTACAGAGACAGTAGTGTTGTTCTGCTCTGGAGCTACAGAGACAGTAGTGCTGTCCTGCTCTGGAGCTACAGAGACAGTAGTGTTGTTCTGCTCTGGAGCTACAGAGACAGTAGTGTTGTTCTGCTCTGGAGCTACAGGGACAGTAGTGCTGTCCTGCTCTGGAGGTACAGCAGCAGAGGGTTGTCCTGCTACTGTTGGGTTGGTGTAACATGGCTGGAGTCTCTCTCCATGCTCAGGGTCTTAGTCTACTGATACCCTATATTCAGCTTAAGCCCTTAGTTCCCCTGGCAACTAGCCACTCTTCCTGTATGCACACACTTGCAAAAACGTACACACACGCGCGCACACGCACAAACAGACAGACGCATATATCATGGCTCATATTCGTGGTATCCCGGCCAGCGAGTTGTCTGTGAGTGTAGGTGATGAGTTGTTAGGACACAGCCATGGTATGTGTCTCTCTGAATAACAATCCACAACTTCATAACATGCTATGATGAACTGCCTTAAATAACTCTGCCTGTGTTCTAACAGAAAACCAGCCTATGTCCTCCTCTCTGTGTGTGTGTGTGTGTGTGTGTGTGTATGTGTGTGTGTGTGTGGTCTTGGTACATTACAGACCCTGAGTTGGAGGTGTACATTGGCTTTATGACTGTAAATATAACAGGAGTCTATTCTAGACTCACATCAATGACAGTACCAATCAGCTGTCCAAGAGACAGGAGCATTCCTGAGGTCTCTCTCTCTCTCTCTCTCTCTCTCTCTCTCTCTGTATCTTTGTCTGTCTCCCTCTTTCTCTCTGACACGACTCTCCTTCATAACTTGACAGAGTTCGGTATTTCTGCTATTTAGTTGTGAAAACAATGTTTCACAACACACACACCAGACAAATGTGACCTGCTGACAAGGACCAAATGTGAACGTGAGGAATTCAGAGATCCTGAGAGTATCCAGCTGTTTTCTGTGTGATGCATGGCATGGCTTTACCGAGGGGACGACACAGCGCACACACACACACACACATAAACACACACAGAAACGGACAAATGGCACCAGTCACAGAACATGACTCAGTACAGCGGCTCGGTACTCCCAACGTTGTTTACGGACGCTGTTTACTGACGCTGTTTACTTCAAACAAGTTATAAACAGCTGTTTGTGTATGCTGAGGATGAGCCACTGTGGAGGGGCAAAGTCTTCCACAACTAGCGTTCTAGATGTTTCTTACTGTATTTACTTGTGTGTGTGTGTGTGTGTGTGTGTGTGTGTGTGTGTGTGTGTGTGCGTGTGTGTGTCCAGCACCCCGCATCATCACTCTACTAGAGACTGTAGACGTCCTCCTGGATCACAATGCCACTTTCATCTGCGAGGTCCAGTCCCGCCCTGCTGCTGATATCACCTGGACACGCAACAACCACCCAATCCCGTAAGAGACTGCCCACAATGCCTTTCACCCAACAGATAATGTTGGATGAGTAAAGGCTGAAGAATCTCTCTCTCTCTCTCTGCCTCCCTTGGTCTCCCTTGTCCCCTCCTTCATAGTTACTATGACAGTCGCTACGTGACCAGGGAGCAGGGTCAGATCCTGGTCATCCCCCACGTCCGAGACTCTGACAGCGGGGAGTACTGCTGCCTCGCCACCAACGGTGTGGGAGAGCCAGCCATGAGCTGCGGAGCCCTCCAGCTCAAGATGAGTACGTCTGTCTGTCTGTCTGTGTCACTCCGTCGCCCTGTCCCTGCCCCTCGCCCCGCCTCCCTCCCTCCCCCACCCCCCCACGCCTCCCAGAGACACTCATGTCAGGCTCCAGGCTCCAGGCTAGATGGCGGAGGGTAAAGGCCACGCCAGGCTGCGCCAGTTATGCCAACCCAGCTAAACAGCTCAGCAATATCTCTCTGTGTTCTGATCGCGCCAGAGACAGCTGATGAGGTGCCCTTTACTGGACAAATTGTTCCCCCCCACACTGTCTGTGTCCACTAACAGTGTTCTGTCTGTGTGTGTGTGTGTGTGTATGTGTCACTGTCAGAACCCCAGATCAAGCGCCACCCCAACAACGTCACCCTCATGTTGGACTCCAAGGCTGTGCTGCCTTGCGTCACCCTCGGCAACCCCAAACCCGACATCTCCTGGATCAAAGACGACGGTCTCATCAAGGTGGGCTCACACGTGCTGGTTCACTCAGCTGGTGCAGCAGTGAAGGTGGTCTCATGACAGACCGTCGTCATGACGATGTTCTCAGTGGTGACATCTATAGAGGCGGTTGTCCCATCTAAGTAAGAAGCCCCTGTGCGGTTCTCCCCCTGCAGGTCAGTGATCGCATCACCATCCTGGATTACGGAGCTCTGAAGATCCACACCATCCAGAGGCAGGACGCGGGTCAGTACCGCTGCGTGGCCAAGAACAGCTTCGGGATCGCCTTCTCCAAGCCGGTCACCATCGCAGTCCAGGGTAGGTGTTCCCTGCATTACACCCCACGCAGCATGCTGCAATAACAGCAGCACCATAGCATGGGTGGTGGTAATTAATAGCACAATAGCTCAATTGTGGTGCCTGTGACCATAGGATACACCACACCCTGTGGTGGTTTGTTGTCTGGAATACAGGGCCCCACAGCTCATGATCAAAAACGGAAAGCCTACTAAAAAACCTTCATTTCTATAAGAATTTGTTTACTGTAGCTGTGTGTGTGTGTGTGTGTTTAGCCCCGGCCAGAATCTTGCGTGTGCCAAAGGAGCAGCGCGTGCCGTTTGGCAGTGAGGTGTCTCTGGAATGCGACGCGACTGGAAACCCCATCCCTACCATCACTTGGCTTGAAAACAGCAACACGGTGAGTCAGCTTTCACACCCCGCGTCTACAACAGAGACATGACATGACAGGTCTCTGACACAATACTGGGAGCCAGTCTTCTGTTTGTGCTGTTGAGATGGTCTCCCTAATGACAAGGACTCTGTCCCCAGGGCTGTGTAATAACAGATTTTGTTATGCTCGAAATACATATGTGTGTGTGTGATTGTGCATCTATTTGGTGTGTGTATGTCTGTGGGGGGGGATGTTGGTCTAATGATTAAAAATGACTGCGTGGGACAAGGTCTTTTGGCAGCTCCCTCAAGTCATTAATTTCCTCCAGCCGGATGAAGGGCTTGCTAAAAGAGACCCAGTGAGCCTCACTGTCAAATATAGACCCCACATATATCAGGACCAGGAGTGAAGCAAGGAACACACAGTTCTGTACCCTTCTCTCTCTCTCTCTCTCTCTCTCTCTCTCTCTCTCTCTCTCTCTCTCTCTCTCTCTCTCTCTCTCTCTCTCTCTCTCTTCCTCACACACATATGCAGGCAAACACAAAAACACATAAAAAAGTGGTGTAATGTCTGTATCCACTCTCTCTCTCTCTCTCTCTCTCTCTCTCTCTCTCTCTCTCTTTTCTCATCCACACACATGCCGGCAAACACGAAAACACATTTGAAAAACTGGTCTAAAGTCTGGATCCTCTCCCTGTCTCTCCCTGTCCACCTGTGTTGCTCTCTCTCCCCCGCTCCCCCCTCCTCCTCCTGCTCTCAGATTTCCGAGGGCTCCGTGGAGGAGACCCTGACAGGAGAGGTGGTTCAGTCAGTGCTCCGGGTCACTGTCACCAAGCCGGCCCTGTACACCTGTCTGGCCTCCAACAGACACAGTGCCGGGGCCAACACCGTCAAGGCCACTGCCCGGGTCACCGTGGCAGGTAGGACCAGCTCCAGCCCAACCCAACACCCTAAACAGGCCCATCCACTGGAGAGACAGGCAGACCACCTACACCCACAGCTACACCCAAACCCACCTAACTAGGGGCACCTACTGAACGGTTCAGAAGGAGATTTTTCATTGATTGTCTCTGTGTGGTGTGCGACAGTAATGTTTTGCGAGCTGCTGTGTGTGTGTGTTTGAGCAATCCGCGTCTTCAGCTGTCCAGTGGGCCTGATTTGTTGTTTCTATCACTCCCCATTTGGTCAGCATTGTTATCCCCACACACACACACACACACACACACACACACGGAGGCCGGCCGTAGGCCTCGTCGGCTGCCTCACAGTAGCTGTGGTCAGCAGGGCAGCATGGTGTCTGTTCCGTGTGGTCCTGGTCTAACTCCTCTCTCTCTTCTCCTCTCCACCGTCCTGCTCCTGGTGTGTGGCTCCTGTCACTTCCCCGTAGAGTGGAGGTAAGTCTGATGCAGCTTGGTGTTGTGCGTTGCGTCGCGGTCTGGTCTGCTGTGTTGGGTAACGTTGTGCTATGGTCCGCTGTGTTGGGTAACGTTGTGCTATGGTCCGCTGTGTTGGGTAACGTTGTGCTATGGTCTGCTGTGTTTTGTTCAGATGTTTCGTGTAAAAGCGAAGGGTTCATAACAGTCTAAATGGTTTCAGATTGAACTTCTTGAATGTTTTGGGGGGGAATGTGGAAAGTCTTAAAACGGACATTTCAACGCTTCAGACGTTCCGACTCTCGGCTGCAGCTGCTGCATGTGAACTCTCCAATAAAACGAGAGAGAGAGAGCGGGTCAAGGAACAGCTCCTAGAACCTGCTTAGCCTTAGAGAGCACACAGAGTAGGTTTACCTCTCTTAACACAGAGAAGAAGACGACTCCAGGAAGCTGAGTGGGCTTCCTGTAGGGGCAGCTAGCTAATGAAGCAGATGAGTGGGCTTCCTGTAGGGGCAGCTAGCTAATGAAGCAGATGAGTGGGCTTCCTGTAGGGGCAGCTAGCTAATGAAGCAGATGAGTGGGCTTCCTGTAGGGGCAGCTAGCAAAATAAACCCTGTCTCTGAGTGAATGAACCAGCCACCATTCTAACAGCCTGTGTATCTGGCATGGGGCTGAACTCTGCTGAACCAACAGACTCCTTCACCATCTGGACAATGTTACCACATGGATAGAGATCTGCCTTGCGCAAACACACACAGGCGCGTGCGCGCATACACGCGCACGCGCGCACACACAGGCACGACAGTCAGAGACAAAGAGGAGACATTTAGGCTCTATAATGTCTTTGTTTATCAGTTGGTTGTGTGTGTGTGTGTATTCCTGTGGTGATGCTGGTTTGTGTTCTTGTGGTGATGTGTGAGCATGTGTGTGTGTGTGAGTGGAAGGCAAATATCGTGTTTTCCTCTGATGTGTGTATTTGTGTGTATGTGGTCTCACATTCATAAAGTGAGTGTTTTCTTCTGATGTGGATGTTTGTGCGTGTGTGTTACTTAACTTTGGTACCGTGACTCTCTCCCTCTGATGTGCGTGTGTGCGTGTCTTTCTCTCTGATGTGGCATTGTGTGTGTGTCTAGGTTGTATAAGGGGGTGACAGGGTACTGCAGTGTGTACCGTGGGGAGGTCTGTCGTAGCGTGCTGCGCAGCGAAGCTCTGGTGTTTTTCAACACGTCACTGGCCGACCCTGTAGACGCCCAGGAGTTCCTGGTCCAAAGTGCGTGGGCGGAGCTGGACGGACTGAGCGCGCTCTGTAGCCCCGCCGCTCACTCCCTGCTCTGCCACCTCTCCTTCCAGGACTGCAACCCCTCAGGCCTCGGCCCCGCCCCCAAACCTATCTGCAGGTACTCTATCCACCCCTAACCCCGCCCCCATACTCATTTGCATCTAATGGCTCCACTCCTAACCCCTCCTCCAAGCCTGTCTAAAGGTAATGGCCCAGCCTTAGGCCAAATCCCAATACTCTGTCTTACCCCTAGCCCTTAGTTTACCCCTAGCCATTAGTTTACCCCTAGCCCTTAGTTTACCCGTAGCTCTTGTGTCTCGAAACTGAGGGGTAAGGGCTACATAGCCCTATGAAATGAGACACCACTTGGTTACAGTTATGTATATCGATGTTTCCAAAGCAAGTAGTGTTATGCACTGATATCAAACGAAATTCGTTTGAAATTCACTGCTAATGGACTTGGAAAAACTGTAGACATGCATGGAGTCCATTCAAGGCTAATTCATCTGAGAAATGCAGGACTGTTGTGCAAATCAGCAAATTTAACGTTAGCGTAGCCAACTAGCAATTTTTTAAAACTTTTCAATTAAGAACATGGTTGCAAATACATATGTATAGGACTGTGTAGAGCACAAAACTATTTATCAATTATTTAAGCCAAAAATATTACATATATGGGACTCTCTGGATGATCTGTCCGCCATTGTTGCAGGTAGTGCAGTATTCACATACCCCTTGGTTTCAAGTAAGCTCCCGAGCTCACTTGGTTTTAAGGGGTGTATACCCCTTCGTCTTAGCCCTACCCCTCGATCAAAAACAGTATTGGGACACCACTTCCTCTCACGGGAACGCGCAAAACTAAGGGCTAGGGGTAAGGGGTAGGGGTAAGACATATTAAGGGTCATCTCTCCAGTCTCTCTCTCTCTCTATTAGTATTGGGATTTGGCCTTAACCCTCCCTCTCGCATGTGAGTTGATGCAGATGTGTATCTGATGTAGACCTTCTCCAGGAAGATTTACAGTCTCCCTTTATCCCTCTCTTCTTTCCACTCTCCCTCCCAACGATTCTCTTTATCTGTCCTCCGTGTGTGTGTGGGTCATGTGTGTGAGGGTTATGTGTGTGTGGGTTATGTGTGTGTGGGTTATGTGTGTGTGTGTGTGTGGGTTATGTGTGTGTGGGTTATGTGTGTGTGGGTTATGTGTGTGTGGGTTATGTGTGTGTCTGTGGGGTGGTTATATGTGTGTGTTTGTGGGGGTTATTTGTGTGTGTGTGTGTGTGTGTGTGGGGGGGGGTTATGTGTGTGTGTGGGGGTTATGTGTGTGTGTGGGGGTTATGTGTGTGTGTGGGGGTTATGTGTGTGTGTGGGGGTTATGTGTGTGACCCCCAGGGAGCACTGTCTGGCAGTGAAGGAGCTGTTCTGCCAGAAGGAGTGGCTGCTGCTGGAGGGGGGGGCTCACACAGGCCTGCGCCCCCCCCTGCCCAACTGTCAGGCCCTGCCCAGCCTGCACACCGACCCTGCTGCCTGCACACACGTGCCCTTCTTAGGTAAGACACTCCTGCCTCTCAACAAGCCATTAACCCCCCCAATGACCAGACCCCCAGACCCCCCCCCCTCATACCACACCTCTAACCCCCCCAATGACCAGACCCCCAGACCCCCCCCCTCATACCACACCTCTAGATCACCACCCAGATTTCCAGAGCCCCATTCACCCCAACAAACACCTCTAAACATGTATTACAAAGATGAATACTATGGAAATACTAAATCCAACCACACCATGCTGGAGCTAATCCTTTAGACTTCCTGGGTGCAGTAGCCAATCAACTGCAGTGACTGTGTGTCGGGTCTGTTTCCCATCTGTTGGACTGTGTCTGATGTTCTCACCTCTGTGTTTCAGACATAAAGAAAGATCAAGTTACAAGTAAGTCTGAAGATATCTGTGTCCAGACACTGGCCAGCTGAAATTTATGCTGAAGCATTTCAAACTTCAACGTTTTGCAATGAGAGTGATGAAAGTTGTGTATGTGTGCGTGTGCATGTGTGTGTCTCTGTGCATGTGTGTGTGTCCTCAGCCACGTGCTATGATGACAGAGGCCGCTTTTATCAGGGCGGGGTGAACGTGACCAGCTCTGGCGTCCCCTGTCAGCCTTGGAACCAGCAGGTAGGAAACTATCTCTCTCTCTCTCTTTCTCGCTCTCTGTCTCTCTCTCTCTCTACACTAACTCTCTAACATCACCACACAGAGATACACACTAGCGCCCCACACACTAACTCTCGCACAGCGTGATGTCTGTAATGCAGTGTCGTTTCAATGACAACCCAAGTCCGTGCTTAGCTGACACAGTCGCAGAGGAATGAGCCAACACCAGACACTATTTGTTGGTGTTTGTAATCTTCCTCACACTCTTTCCCCTTCTCTGGGGGAGATCTGGAGCAATAAACATCTAGTACACATATACAAAAACTCAGGGGGTATGTGAGGCAGAATGGGTGGGGGAGGGAACGCTGGATTATTGTGTGTGTGTGTGCCTAGTGCTGAGAGGGGAGGGGTTCACAGTGTCACATCCTGTTCTGGAAGCAATTAGTCTTCACACGCAAGACACACTCTCTTTCTTTCTATCTATCTCTATCTTTCTATCCCTCACACACACAAACACACAAAACACGTTCACCCTCTCACACATGTCACACTCACTCTTTCTCTCTCTCTCACTGGTAATCATAATGATCCCTGTAAAGGGAGAGTGTGTGTGTGTGTGTGTGTGTGTGTGTGTGTGTGTGTGTGTGTGTGTGTGGGGGGGGCACAGTCTTTACAGACTTATGCTTGAAACTGACAGTGAACACACTCCCGAAGTTCTCACAGGAAACCCTACCAGCTGTCAGAGACCCCCAATCCCCTCACACACCACACACACACACACACCACACACACGCACGCAGGCACACACACATCACACACCACACACACACACCACCACAATAACAAGCCCCAATCCACTCAGGACCATGTTGGATCCATTAGTTATCAGACCGCCCCATTAGAACCACAGGGGCTGCATGCCTTCAGGAACCCAGCAGGTCCCTTGGTGGGTCTTAATCTCCAGCACTTTACTGTGGTTTATCTCTGACTCCAGTTGTCAAACAATTTCTCAACTCCACACATTAGTGTCAAGTCTTGTTCATTTTAATACTAATACACAACATGAAAACACAAATGAAAAAGTTAATGAAAACAATTATGTGCGATGAGATATATATATATATATACATATATATATATATAATGAGAGAGAGATATTTATACAGATTAGAACCGTCATATACATTTTTATGTATATTTTCTATATTATTGATGTATATTTACCTAATGTGAATTAAGAATTTTGAGTGGATGGTTGTATCTGGAAAATGTCTTTATCCTGGTTCCTGTAAAAATGCCCCCAGTGAAATGTTCTGGTTCTATGGTTCCTGGGTTCTGATTCTAGAATCCCCACCAGCACCGGCTGTCCGCGGAGGTGATTCCAGAGCTGCGGAACGCGGGAAGCAGGTGCAGGAACCCTGGAGGGGTCAGTGAGAGACCCTGGTGTTACACCTCCGACCCAAACGTTCGTTGGGAGTACTGCAGCATCCCCCGGTGTGGAGAGGGTGAGACACACACCCACCCACACACACACACACAACTATCTCTCTGTGTTGGTTCTGTTATGTCTCTCTCCCTCTTCACACCTCTCTCTCTCCTCCCCCCTCCCAGTCTCAGCCACGGTGGTGAAGCCGGAGACCTCGTTCCCCCGTCAGACCCCACCCCTCCCCCCTCTCCCCGTCTCTCCCGCCTACTCCATGAGTGTCATCATCTGCCTGCTGGCGGGCGTGGCGGGCATGGCCTTCCTCACCATCATCGTCCTCATGTGTCGACGCAGGAGGAAGCTTTGGAGAAACAGGAAGAGGTGAGCCCCGGGTGGCGACAACCAGTTGCGCTCCGGAGTCTACGGTTACCAGTCACATTAACCCTGAACCCCCTCACCCCACCCCCCTCCCACCCAACCCTTCGTCTCCAAGGGCAATGGAGGCCCCCACCCTGACCGCCCTGCCCTCGGAGCTTCTGCTGGACCGCCTCCACCCCAACCCCATGTACCAGCGCCTCCCCCTGCTCCTGAACACCAAGCTGCTGGCCCTGGAATACCCCCGCAACAACATCCAGTACGTCCGAGACATCGGAGAGGGGGCCTTCGGCCGCGTCTTCCAGGCCAGGTGAGGTGGTGGGAGGGAGGGAGGGGTGGGGGAGAAACATGGGGGAGGGGGGGGCATCGTAAGAGGATAGGTGCAATCGAGATAGCTCAGAGGGGGGTTGGGGGGAGGTAGGAGTGCACGGGGTGGATGGAGACATCAGGGAGCGGGTCATGGATGAGTGTTCCAGGTGAGATGCTGGGTGGAGGAGTGTGTGTGTGTGTGATGGGGGGGGGGGGGGTGGCAGGGTGTTTGGGGGGTGTCTCTGGTTTCTGTGGATGACGCTAGCGGGACTAACAGCAGCAAGGAAACAGGGTTAGGCCGGGGCTCTGAATATTGCTGCTGCGTCACTCAGACCGTCTCATGACTGGCAACACATGCCAGACTTCTGAGAGCTAGCTTACCCTAGCGTAACTGTCGCCAAACGTCGTTAAACCTCCCTACTGCCCGGAAGATAGACAGACAGACAGACTGGCAAACAGACAGGCAGTCAGACAGACATACTGGAAGACAGAAAGGCAGGCAAGGCTGACTGGCAGGCAGAGAGACAGACAGACAGGTAAATGGCCAAAAAACGACAGACAGCTAGAAAGAGGAAGAAAGGTCCAGGCGGACAGGAAGAGGCAGAGAGAGAGACAGGTGCTAAGAGCGCGAGCTGTGCTCCAGCTCCTCCTCTCCTGATAATCCTGTGGCAACGCAGCGGAATGCCTCCAGCACACAGAGACTCCTGGGAAGTGGGAGTCGTGGGATATTTAACCCTCACACACACCCTCACACACACACAGCTTTACCCTCTCTCACACACACGCACACAAAACTTCACCGTCAACACCCCCCTTTCTTTCTTACACACACACACACACACACACACACACACATACATACACGTCCCTATGTGCAGACACGCACTAGCTCTAAATAGACCCTGGGAGATAATATCTGCCCCATCAGATGGCCTCAATGTGAAGCTTCCCATGTGAAGGGGTGTGAGAGAGGAAGAGAAGGTAGTGTGTATGTTTGTGTGTGTGCATACATGTGTACTATCTGTATGCCTGTTGGTGTTTGTTTGTGTGTGTGTGTGTGTGTGTGTGTGTGTGTGTGTGTGTGTGTGCGTGTGTACTATCTGTATGCCTGTTGGTCTTTGTGTGTGTGTGTGTGTGTGTGTGCATGTGTACTATCTGTATGCCTGTTGGTCTTTGTGTGTGTGTGTGTGTACATGCATGTGTACTATCTGTATGCCTGTTGGTCTTTGTGTGTGTGTGTGTGTGTGTGTGTGTGTACATGCATGTGTGTGGCAGATCTATTTGTGTCCTCTTCCGGCATGTTTAGCAGTCACAGGAAACCTCAGGAAGCAGGGTGACACGCAATGCTGCCATTTTGGCTCAGAGATCCACTAGGATCCATGTTGGATCCGATCGATCTATCGTGCCAGTTTGACCATGTCCCTGTGTGTGTTTCCTCAGGGCCCCAGGTCTGCTGTCAGTGGAGCCCTTCACCATGGTCGCTGTGAAGATGTTGAAGGAAGAGGCGTCGGCTGACATGCAGAACGATTTCCAGAGAGAGGCAGCCCTCATGGCCGAGTTTGACCACCCCAACATCGTGCGACTGTTAGGTGAGTTCATTGACAACCCCGACCTCATACGCTAGTTGCTCAGTTGAAATGTCGGTCAAAATTGATTTTCTTTAGAAGAGGCCATCCATTAGTACCCCTGTTGAAAGGGTTTCATCAGTTTAAAATGCATATTTATGCAGCATGTGCCTGACCTTCTCTATATATAGCTGTGGACTGAAAACATCTTGATCCCATTACTATGAAGTCCTTCCCTCAAGGGTATCGCTTAAACTACTGCCCCGCAGTGAGAGAAGAAGAGATAGAAGAGGAGAGAGAGAGAGAGAGAGAGAGAGAGAGAGAGAGAGAGAGAGAGAGAGAGAGAGAAGAGAGAGAGAGAGAGAGAGAGAGAGAGGAGAGAGAGAGAGAGAGAGAGAGAAAGACAGAGAGAGAGAGAGAGAGAGACAGAGAGAGAGAGACAGAGAGACAGAGAGAGAGAGAGAGAGAGAGAGAGAGAGAGAGAGAGAGAGAGAGAGAGAGAGAGAGAGAGAGAGAGAGAGAGAGAGAGAGAGAGAGAGAGAGAGAGAGAGAGAGAGAGAGAGAGAGAGAGATGTAAAAGACCTGATCATTCACTGGAGAGATGACCCTTATTATGCTCTTTGGGACAGGGAACTAATGAATGGAAATCTCTGGTCTCTCATGTGCCAGTTGAAACACACACACACATACACACGCAGACATACAAACAGAGCCAGTGTGGGAGGATTGTGTGTGTCATGTTAGTGACATGCCATGTTTACATCAGAGCCCAGCCG
Organism: Osmerus mordax; assembly: GCF_038355195.1. Taxonomy (NCBI): domain Eukaryota; kingdom Metazoa; phylum Chordata; class Actinopteri; order Osmeriformes; family Osmeridae; genus Osmerus; species Osmerus mordax. Next base: position 6,323,495 of record NC_090063.1, on the reverse strand, counting down.
CTACTGTACTCTGCTTAAATATGACGTGGGTGGGTTATCACGTTGTCCGTTTAGCTGACAGCTGTGGATGTGTGTGTGTATCTGACCCATGTGTGTCGCTTTCCCTACAGGTGTGTGTGTGTGTGTGTGAATGTGTGTGTTATCTGACTCCTGTGTCCTCTCCTACAGGTGTGTGTGCTGTGGGGAAGCCCATGTGTCTTATGTTTGAGTACATGGGCCCATGGCGACCTGAATGAGTTCCTCCGGCGACGGTCCCCCCGCCCACCAACACACCCTCAGCCAAGCCAGCCTATCGGGGCGCAGCTTTTTCCTCCGAGCTGGAGGCGGGCCTCTAGCCTGCGACGACCCAGCTGTTCGTGGCCCGTCAGGTCGCCGCGGGATGGCCTACCTGTCGGAGCGCAAGTTCGTCCACCGCGACCTCGCCACCCGGAACTGTCTGGTTGGCCAGGAGATGGTGGGTTGAAGATCGCCGACTTTGGCCTCTCCAGGAACATCATACTCGGCAGACTACTACAAGGCCAACGAGAACGACGCCATCCCCCATCCGCTGGATGCCGCCGAGTCCATCTTCTACAACCGCTACACCAGCGAGTCTGACGTGTGGGGCGTTCGGCGTGGTCCTGTGGGAGATCTTCTCCCCACGGCATGCAGCCGTACTTACGGCATGGCCCACGAGGAGGTGATCTACTACGTGAGGGACGGCCACATCCTGGGCTGCCCAGACCGGTGTCCCCTGGAGCTGTACAACCTGATGAGGCTCTGCTGGAGCAGCCAGCCCACCGACAGACCCAGCTTCAGCAGCATCCCACCGCATCCTGGAACCGCATGCACCAGCAGACTGTCAGCCTGGCCCTGACCCCTGACGACCCCGACCCTACATTAACCTGCCACTCTGACCCCCCCTACATCACTCGAAACCCTGACTCCTGACCCCCTGACCCTACACCATCTTGACCCCTTGTCCCCTAACATTGACCCCCCCCTCAA